>NC_057803.1:64118289-64151542 GCF_018294505.1 Triticum aestivum | reverse complement strand
ACAACAGTGTCGCATGCGATGGGCCAGTAGTTGCACGCCAATGGTTAATTTCCCACGTGCCGCGTCGTCCGGTGCGATGCAAGTAACATGATAGAGATTCGGATCAACAATGGGCCGCGGCAAGGCGGCATGGCAAAAATCACATGCTCATGTAACATAGTAATTTTACTACTGTCACGAATTCGTGACAGTAGTAAAATTACTCTAGATATGTCCGTGCAGTAATTTGTGACAGTAGTAAAATTACTCTAGATATGCAACATAGTAAAGATCATGATGAGCATGGATGCAAGAAATTAATTCGTGACAGTAGTAAAATTACTCTAGATATGCAACATAGTAATTTTACTACTGTCACGAATTAATTTCTTGCATCCATGCTCATGTAACAAATTATGTCCGTGCAGTGAAAGATCATCTTACTAAAGGTAGTACTCAAACTACAGATGTATAGCGATTCTAGTGTAGTTTGGGCCATTCTAACATCAAGTTCACTATAATTTTGGTTACAAGATAGTGCATGCTTATGGGTTACCCACTAGTAATTTAGAAGTAGCATTTTTTTTTACATATCACATGCATGGTTGTTTGGCTTTGAAGAACTAGGGTAGTGGTTTTCCAATTGCGTTCCTTAGCCACCCCATTCTAGTCTCCTTTTTGCCCTGTTTATACTAGAATCTTCCTCCTCTTCAAGGTGGGAAGACGAAAAGGGGCAGCCATCTTGGTTTCCCAACTACTCATGGCTATTTCTCTCTTCACTCTTTCCAATGAGAAAGATGACAGGAGTCCCTCCCATCTTATTTGGATATATCGCTGAGACTACTTGTCATCATGTTTTTATAGGCAATTTCCCCCATCTAGCATTGGGGAAAGGAGAGGCGAATATGCATTCAATGGAGTGAACTATACTCCAAACATCTGTAGAACTAAAATGACACTTGAATATAGCAAATGGTAACACAAGATTCTGGATTATTCCTCATCAATGGCAAGCGAGTAAATATAATGCAGTCCCCTCAGGAAAGCTACAATATATGTGAGGCTTTTAGTATGCCATAAGTTTGCGCCTCCATCGCTTCATTTTCGAGAGTGAATTTTTGCGCAACTAGTTGCCACTACATTTAATTATTCAAAAACAAATCTCCAAGTTTCCAAAAAAATTGTGAAATGAGCACCCCTAACATATGACTCTTTCTATCCGATATTCTTTAGAGAGAAGTGCATATTTCAACCTTCAACTTTTGCCCTAGTCTAATTTACAACCCCGAACTCCAATACCATCTAAATTACAACCCCCAACTCTCAAAACCGGCCAGGATTCAACCCTCCCCTCTCTGTTGACCGGTTTTGACCAGTCAACAGGTCCAGTCAGCATGCCACATCAGCAAAAAATGCAAAATTTCCAAGGAAACAACCTGTAAAATCGAAGAAAATCCAGGAAAAGAAATAAGAAATCCAATTTCCGAAAAACACGGAAAATAAAAGAACGAATTTCCAAAAAAAATCCAGAAAAAACCCAAAAACTCAAATTCCAGAAAAAAATCATTTTTTATTTTCCCTAGCTTTTTTCGCAAATAATTTTTTCGGAATTTTGCCTTTTTATATTTTTCCCTGATCTTATAGATTTTTATTTACTTTTTCTTGAAATTTTGAAAAAAAAATCTGACGTGGCATGCTGATTGGACCCGTTGACTAGTCAAAACTGGTCACCCTAGGTCAAAACCGGTCAACAGGGAGGGGAGGGTTGAATCCTGACCGATTTTGAGACTTGGGGGTTGTAATTTAGACGGTATTAAAGTTCAGGGTTGTAAATTAGATTAGGGTAAGAGTTCAGGGTTGAAATATGCACTTCTCTCTATTCTTTACAACACATGTTAACAGTCATCCATGACCATCGCTTCATGGGCTGCAACCATCGATCGCAGTTTTGTATGAAAATCGGACGCGAAGGTGTCGTATGCATAGTGTGAAATAATGTGTGCATGTAGTAAGTCATGCTATGCCGTGTGGACTGACACACATTAATCAAAAAGTTTGACTCACATGACATGTTAGTGATCTAAACGCTCTTATATTTGTTTACAGAGGGAGTACAAAAAAGAATGTTTTTTGGTTAGATAACTCGCACACTATTCGTTTCTTTTTGTGTTGAACAGTTAGCTAACTTGCATTCACCATTTTTTTTCACAATTTTTGGAAACTTGGGAAAGTATTGAACAGTGAAAATATGTGTTGTGTAGTGGCAACTAAGTGCCGAATTTACTTTCTACATTTCTGGTCCATGTCCTTTGCAGGAAAATGACTTGGCTAGATTCACATACTCCCTTCGTCCCAAAACAAGTGTCTCACGTTAGTACAAAGTTGTACTAGAGTTGAGACACTTATTTTGAGACGGAGGGAGTATTAAATATACTACAACCATTTAGTGTACCCCGTGGCAACTAAGCCACAAAACATCAAACATAGTTCATCGCCAACCTTTATGAAAAGCAAACTGATCTTAAGCCACAAAAACATCAAACATAAATATGTATTGGGCGCCACTAACTCTCCTAGTGCTGTGATTATGTTGCTGATGTGCCACTAGCAGTTTGGACTGACCACTTACATAAATAATTCCAATCATACATATATAAGTTGGTACGTTGCTCTTTCTACTTTTGATTGGCTAGCAAAGTAACCTTGCTCCTTTTGACCATAATTTGTGTATCAGGTTGGAGTCATCTAATTGTATGTTGACAAAACTCAAAAGGCAAACGACTCAGTGATAAAAGCAAATTTAGTGTACGACATGTACGATAGTATGGTGTCAGCATATCGTTTGTCGTATCACGTTAGAAATTTTTAGTGGCGTTGAGAACAAAGACCGGTCCGAGAGTCAAGGGAGTGTGAAAAGGTCTAAGCATTAGAATGAAAGGATGGAAGAAACAACAACATTGAATAAAGAGAAAATAATCATGTACTATACCAATATTGTTCTTGAAACAAAATTCTCTACGGCTACATTGCTATCCTTTTGTGCCATCTTCAGGTGGCATGGTTAACTACAACAAGAGAAGCCAACCATCTGTACCAGAAATAAAGAACACGGTAGTGCGAGACTTTGTTTTCATGGATAACAATGTCATATCGAAGTTGCGGTGTTTCTATGCCCTATGCTTAGATACATCTGAGAGTTGCGACAGACGATTCAGACTCCAGAGAATGTGTTAAAATAGACTGCTAAAAATTTAACTTCTTTTTTGTGATAACCAAATTTAACTCAAATACCTGGCATTCAGTCTCACTATAAGTTTCCTCAAGAATATCTTGCCCAAGATAGTGCTTCAAGGATAAGGCTAGAAATAGACAGATGTGACCATTGAATTGAAGCTCCACAACAAACAATTCTGGGGGAGAATGCATAGCATAAGATGTGATACTAATGCTCGACAAAACTTGTCATACCTGGTGATTCCAAAATAAAGTTAGGGCTTACTGGCTAGCACCATCTATGTTGGGCCAGCCAGGGTTTGATCATCATGCTCACCAAGTTCCTCTTATATGCATGACTATTTTTTTATAATTCCTATATTCTTAAAGCTTCTGGTACAAAGTATCACCAAGTTCCTCTTATGCATGACAATCATAGTTGTATTGTGTTTGTTGCATATTTGTATATATTCTGTATGTTTTTACTAAATCTTGTTTGTTGTGACTGCAAAAAAGTGTACTACTAAAAAGACACGAGTTGGCCCAGCTATCACAATCACAGTGAACAAAATAGCCCGAAACAGTATCCATGAATTTGAAAAATTTCTGTATAAAACCAGTCAACACACCGAGAAAACAACTGCAGTAACAAAACTACAAGTGTTCTGTCTAGTGCGTATTTGACCAGTCACATATACTCCGCTCTTATCATCTTCTGCATCCGTAGTCCGTACATTTGAGTATTATCACTAGCAGACAAACAAATAAGCAATGCTTGATCAGATGGTTTTATCCCGAATGTTGGCCACTCTAAAAGCAAAAAAGCCAAGAAATGTCACATTATATATATCCCGATCGAACTGTTTATAAATGTATCCAACAAAAGGGGAGTGGAATGCGAGCTGCGTCATCGGCAAGTTAAGCAGCTTTCGGAGACTAATACCATGCTGATAGGTGGTGCCTGCCAGCTTTGGAGTGCTTGGTTGAAATGGAGCAACAAAAAAGGCGTCTACGATATCTGAATCTACTGACGTGTGGTTACCCTGATCGCTCTTTCTTGTGTAACAGCAACCAGGCCAGCTTTGGACTGGTGCCGGCCAACTTTAGAAAACCACTACCCGACGGAGCGTGAAAAAGAAGATTTAAAGGTGCAGATAAACGCGCGAATAATATGGCTATCAATCGGTTAAGCTTCTCTGGCACAGCATCTATATTCCCGGAAATGCAGCTTTGCATGGCTTTTACTTCTGATTTATGTGTGCATATATCAATATATATGCATTATTGTTTGGTCAACTACGTAGTACGTGGCAGACTCATGCAGAGTGCGCAGAAGGATACAACCAAGTTCTACTCCTGCGTGGTAATCCACCGCATATCTTCGCCAAAAAAAGACAGTAATCCACCTCATAGAGCGACTGCATGTGTGTAGAGTGGTTGATTAGTCTAGTATCCTAGCTTCTTGTAGTGCAACGATCGATCACAGTCGAAGCGTACACCGTGGACAGAGACACCTCTCGACCGGGCCAATTTGTGGTTAGGAAAACACTTGCACTTGCTCGGATGGTTGGTTACGTTTAACGATCACCTACTCTAGCTAAAACGTCGGTACATTGAGAACTACGCATCACGGCCTGCCGTGCAACACGTCACCGTCGATCACTATGCTTGGGCTCGGCTCAGCCATGCCTCGAAGACATTAGCTAGCTATGTTCTTACGATTGGTCGAGCTCCCGTCCGAAGAGCACTATATCGACATGCGATCGATGATCTAGCTACCTGTAAGAACGATCAAGCAGAAGCAGAGACAGAAGCCATATCAAAGCATGCGCTTGCGTACCTCTGGCCTGAAGTGGCGAAGCGGCCGGCGACTGGGTGCCGAGCTAGCTGGCCGTGTGTGTCTTTGGTTCCACTTGCACTCTTGGGCGCTGAGTGCAGGGAGCTACTGGCTGCTGCTCCACCCTGGCTCGTGGCCCCTATTAATAGGCGCCGTGAGAGGACGGCCGGAGGCACGATTCACGCGCGCGTACTTGCGGTCGCGCGACGGCTCGAGGGTCCGTTGGATTCCCGCTGCCTTTTTCGCTAGCTCTGGAGTCCAGGTCGGAGTCGCAATAGCTAGGAGAAAATCCTTGTTTAGTCGCGGGCCGCGTGGCCAGCACAGGCCCGCGCGTGTCGCCGCCGTACACCGGGCAGCGCACCGGCGCCCCGTCCGCCGTGTCACCGCGCCATTGGCGGCTCGCCGGCCAGGAAAAGTTCCGGCTGCAGCGGGAGCGCGGTGGTGCGGTGTGCGTTCACCAGTATACAAGTCGAGGATATAGGTCACTCACTAGTCACTAGGAGGCCTTCTCTCTCTCTCTCTCTCTCTCTCTCTCTCTCTCTCTGAATAAAAGAGGTCAGCAATGGAAAGCCTGGCCCGCTTCTTTTCCCGGGGGATGATGGCCCGCCCGCCTGCGTCGCCTTCGTGCCACCCCTAGTTTACGCATTCCATCGATCTCCTTTTCCCGGGGGAAGAAGAAGACGTCTGTGTGGAAAGGAGCTGCACCGAGGAAGGAAGGAGAGGGACGATGGAACCCGTGGGAAAGTTAGGTTGCGGAGGTCGGTCAGAGTAGCGGTGACAGTGAGAGTGGTGCACGCGCCATGGATTTTATTTTATGTCTCGACCGAGGACAAGCTAGGCCACCAAGGACGGCCTGAGCTACGCCGGTCGCCGGGCCAAGCACTCCCGAATAATTTTCCTGCTGATAAGTTGATCTGGTGATTGCTTTTTGGTCTGAATACTTGTGCGCGCGCGCCAGTGGTCGCTTGCGTGTGAGCTCGCCGTCGGTGCTAGCTGGGTGGCGGCTCTCTCCATCAACCGTGTTGCCAACGGTGGAGAAGAAGCTTGCGTCGACTACGGTAAAATTACCGGCTGGTGTCATTACATTCCACCCAAACCAGAAGCCTAGGTTAGTATGTACTATATGAATGGAAAGTTCGACTTCTGCAACTATTGCCGACGGTATAAAATTTAAAAGTCTGTCTAGGACTCAGTCGACTGAGACTTCGTGAAGACTTAATGGGCTGACATAGGGATTAGGACATCCTCAAGACGGACACACAACCCTTCCATACTTGTTGGGACTGTGGAAGCTATACAACGCGCGCCTGTGTCGCTCCGCGGCGCGATCCGGACGCGATTTCTCTCGCAAACCGAAAACAAACGTGGGGGAGCTTAGCGAGAGTCCGGACTTGTGACGTCCCCGATTCAATCATACACTAATCATACAAACGTGTAAGATCAAGATCAGAGACTCACGGAAAGATATCATAACAGAACTCTAAACACAAATAAAAGTCATACAAGCTTCATATTACAAGCCAAGGGCCTCGAGAGCTCGAATACAAAAGCTCGATACCAACGAGTCAACGAAAGCAACAATATATGAGTACATATATAAGTTAAACAAGGTGCCATAAGATGGCTAGCACAAACAGGGATACAGATCGAAGAGGCGTAGGCCTCCTGCCTGGGATCCTCTTAAACTACTCCTGGTCATCGGCGGTCTGCACGTAGTAGTAGGCACCGTCGAAGCAGTGGTAATCGTCGTCGGTGGCGTATGGCTCCTGGGATCCGCCAACTGATTGCAGCAACCGGATATAGAGGGAAAAGAGGTGGCCAAGCAGCCGTGAGTACTCATCCAAAGTACTCGCAAGATTGACATCAGATCTACACTACATATGCATCGGTATCAATAAAGGCGTAGTATTTGTGGACTGAACTGCAGAATGCTGGAATAAGAAGGGGGGAGAAGCTAGTCCTATCAAAGACTACACTTCTGACAGCCTTCATCTTGAAGCATATAGAAGAGAGTAGCTGAGGTAGTAACAAGTAACGTCGTATAGCATAATCCTACCCGACGATCTTCTCCTCGTCACCTTGTGAGAGAGCGATCGTCGGGTTGTATCTGGAACTCAACTAGGTGTGTTTTATTAAGTATTCGATTTTAGTTGTAAGAGGTCGGAATACAACTCCAAGTCGTCCTGTTACTGTGGACACGACTATTCGAATAGATTAACTTCCCTGCAGGGTCGCACCACATTACCCAACACACTCGATCACTCTGGCCGCACACACTTTCCTGGGTCATGCCCGGCCTTGGAAGATCAACACGTCACAACCCTACCTAGGCTCAACAGAGAGGCCAGCACGCCGGTCTACATCATAAGCGTGCAGGGGTCTTGGGCCCATCACCATTTGCACTCTTGCATGTTGCGTGGGCGACCGTGATCAGTTATGGCAACCTCCTTTACAAGGCAGGTGCTTACGGGGACCACCCGGGAGCGTGCCGCTCAGTCGCTGACGTCTGGAAAGCTTTGGCTGATACTACGATGCCGGTTTCCCATATCTTGCCCCGCATGGTAGTTAGTGTGTATAGGTCAACGACCAACTCGGATCAAATATCCAAACTCGTTAGGCGGGTTATTTTGAAGTAACTGCGGACAACGACCAGGGACCAGGCCCACCTCTCTCCTGGGTGGTCTCACCCTGCCCCATCGCTCTGCCACAAAGATCCACTTGAAGGGTCGTCGGGAAACAAGTCCTTTCAGTCCCCAGTCCGTGAATCACTCGCGGGTACTCTACGAGCCGACCAACTTTAGTCACAACATTGTATCATGTGTAATGAGTATATATGTATATGAAGGAAATATGCCCTAGAGGCAATAATAAAGTTGTTATTTATATTTCCTTATATCATGATAAATTTTTATTATTCATGCTAGAATTGTATTAACCGGAAACTTAGTACATGTGTGAATACATAGACAAACAAAGTGCCACTAGTATGCCTCTACTTGACTAGCTCGTTGAATCAATGATGGTTATGTTTCCTGGCCATAGACATGAGTTGTCATTTGATTAACGGGATCACATCATTAGAGAATGATGTGATTGACTTGATCCATCCGTTAGCTTAGCACGATGATCGTTTAGTTTTTTGCTATTGCTTTCTCCATAACTTATACATGTTCCTATGACTATGAGATCGTGCAACTCCCGAATACCGAAGGAACGCTTTGTGTGCTATCAAATGTCACAACGTAACTGGGTGACTATAAAGATGCTCTACAGATGTCTCCGATGGTGTTTGTTGAGTTGGCATAGATCGAGATTAGGATTTGTCACTCCGAGTATCGGAGAGGTATCTCTGGGCCCTCTCGGTAATGCACATCACTATAAGCCTTGCAAGCGATATGACTAATGAGTTAGTTGTGGGATGATGCATTACGAAATGAGTAAAGAGACTTGCCGGTAACGAGATTAAACTAGGTATTGGGATACCGACGATCGAATCTCGGGCAAGTAACATACCGATGACAAAGGGAACAACGTATATCGTTATGCGGTTTGACCGATAAAGATCTTCATAGAATATGCGGGAGCCAATATGAAAATCCAGGTTCTGCTATTGGTTATTGACCGAAGACGTGTCTCGGTCATGTCTACATAGTTCTCGAACCCGTAGGGTCCGCACGCTTAACGTTCGGTGATGATCGGTATTATGAATTTATGTGTTTTGATGTACCGAAGGTAGTTCGGAGTCCCAGATATGATCACAGACATGACGAGGAGTCTCGAAATGGTCGAGACAAAAATAATGATATATTGGACGGCTATATTCGGACACCGGAAGTGTTCCGGGCGATTTCGGAGAAAACCGGAGTGCCGGAGGGTTACCGGAACCCCCCGGGGAAAGTTGGGCCTTCATGGGCCATAGGGAAGAGGGGAGGCAGCCCACAAGGGAAACCGCGCCCCCTCCCTCTAGGGAGTCTGAATTGGACTAGGGAGGGGGTGTGCCCCCCTTTCCTTCTCCTTCTCATCTTCCTTACTTCCTTCCTTCCCCTTCTCCTCCTAGTAGGACTAGGAAAGGAGAAATCCTACTCCTACTAGGAGGAGGATTCCTCTTCCCTTGGCGCGCCACTAGGGCCGGCCGGTCTCCCCCTTGCTCCTTTATATACGGGGTCAAGGGGCACCCTAGGAAACACAAGTTGATTGTTTCCAGCCATGTGCGGTGCCCCCTCCACCATAATCCACCTCGGTCATATCGTAGCGGTGCTTAGGCAAAGCCCTGTTCCAGTAGTATCATCATCACCGTCATCACGCCGTCGTGCTGATGAAGCTCTCCCTCGACACTCTGCTAGATCATGAGTTCATGGGACGTCACCGAGCTGAACTTGTGCAGATCGCGGAGGTGTCGTACTTTCAATACTAAAATCGGTCGATCGTGAAGACGTACGACTACATCAACCGTGTTGTCATAACACTTCCGCTTACGGTCTACGAGGGTACGTGGACAACACTCTTCCCTCTCGTTGCTATGCATCACCATGATATTGCGTGTGCGTAGGATTTTTTTTAAATTACTGCGTTACCCAATGGTATATACCCGTGATCAATACTCGCCGTGATCATGACCCGATAATATAGCATGGCATACGAACAAGAATATAGGGCCACTGATGGAATACTAGCATCCTATACTAAGTATTTAGGATTGCAAGTAAAAGTATCAACAGTAGTAGCAAAGACAGGCTATGCAGTAGTATAGGATCAAACCGATGAAACACTAACAACTACACTACTCTAATGCAAGCAGTAGAGAGAAGGAGTAGGTGGTGTCAGGATGATCAAGGAGGTTTTGCTTGCCTGGAAGCTCTGCGGAGAAGGACGGGTCGTCAGGGGTGTAGTCAACGTTAGGAGCATCAACGTCAGTCTCAAAGTCTACCAGAGAGAATAGGGGGAAGAAACAATGAATAGAATGCAAACAGATGCATTGCGATGCATGACATGGCAATAAGCGGTGTTAGGTGTGACCTAATGCAGTATTAGGTGATACGGCGAAGGGGGAAAACATCCGGGAAATTATTCCCGGAGTTTGGCATTTTCGGACAGGTGAAACGGAGGGGGCGGTTCCATGTTCGCTATGCTAGGTACATGTGGCAAACGAACAGAGTGCATATAAGGAATCACTACGTTTTTCTGAGCAACTTTCATGTATAAAGTATTTTCATCCGAGTTACATATTATTTTATATTAATTTTCAAAGTTTTAAACAATTTCTGGAGTTAACAGATTTAATTGAATTCAAAAATTCATTTACTGCATCAGTATGACATCAGCATGATGTCAGAAGTCAACAGGGTTGTTGATAACCCACAAGTATAGGGGATCAGTTGTAGCCTCTTTCAATAAGTAAGAGTGTCGAACCCAACGAGGAGCTAAAGGTAGAACAAATATTCCCTCAAGTTCTATCGACCACTGATACAACTCTACGCACGCTTGACGTTCACTTTACCTAGAACAAGTATGAAATTAGAAGTACTTTGTAGGTGTTGTAGGATAGGTTTGCAAGATAATAAAGAGCAGGTAAATAAAAATTGGGGGCTGTTTAGATAAAGAAACAACTAAGTTAGTTTTAGTACAGAGCTTTTTGTCATAAGAAAGTTATTTGTCCCTAGGCAATCAATAATTAGACCGGTAATCGTTATTGCACTTTTATATGAGGGAGAGGCATAAGTTAACATAATTTCTCTCCTTGGATCATATGCACTTATGATTGGAACTCTAGCAAACATCCGTAACTATTAAAGATCATTAAGGTAAAACCCAACCATAACATTAAAGTATCAAGTCCTCTTTACTCCCATACGCAAACAACCCACTTATTCGGGTTTAAGCTTTTGTCACTCTAGCAACCCACCATAAGAAAATCATGAACATATTGCAAACCCTAGAACGGGGATCCCTCACGCTTGCGTGACACGGAGAGCACCATAGGACATCACCGATAATAAAACATGCAACTCAAACCAATCACGATTATCAATTAACCCATAGGACAAAACGGATCTAATCAAACATCATAGGATAGCCATACATCATTGGGAAATAATATATAGCATTGAGCACCATGTTTAAGTAGAGATTACAACGGGGAGAAGGGGTATTACTAAAGGAAATATGCCCTAGAGGCAATAATAAAGTTGTTATTTATATTTCCTTACATCATGATAAATGTTTATTATTCATGCTAGAATTGTATTAACCGGAAACTTAGTACATGTGTGAGTACATAGACAAACAGAGTGTCCCTAGTATGCCTCTATAGACTAGCTCACTAATCAAAGATGGCTAAGTTTCCTGACCATAGACATGTGTTGTCATTTGATGAACGGGATCACATCATTAGAGAATGATGTGATGGACAAGACCCATCCGTTAGCTTAGCATAATGATCATTTAGTTTTATTGCTATTGCTTTCTTCATGACTTATACATGTTCCTCTGACTATGAGATTATGCAACTCCGGAATACCAGAGGAACACCTTGTGTGCTATCAAATGTCACAACGTAACTGGGTGATTATAAAGATGCTCTACACGTGTCTCCGATGGTGTTTGTTGAGTTGGAATAGATCAAGATTAGGATTTGTCACTCTGAGTATCGGAGAGGTATCTCTAGGCCCTCTCGGTGTTGCACATTGAGGGAGTCCTGGTTTAGGGGGTCCTTGGGCGTTCGGGCTGTGTAACCTGGGCCGGACTAATGGGCTGCGAAGATACAAGATAGAAGACTTTCCCCCGTGTCCGGATGGGACTGTCCTTTGTGTGGAAGGCAAGCTTGGCGTGCGGATATGAATATTCCTTTCTCTGTAAACCGACTCTGTACAACCCTAGCCCCCTCCGGTGTCTATATAAACCGAAGGGTTTAGTCCGTAGAGGCAGTCATAATCATACATGCTAGACATCTAGGGTTTAGCCATTACGATCTCGTGGTAGATCAACTCCTGTAACCCCTATACTCATCAAAGTCAATCAAGCAGGACGTAGGGTATTACCTCCATCAAGAGGGCCCGAACCTGGGTAAACATCATGTCCCATGCCTCTTATTAGCCTAGATCCTTAGATGCACAGTTCGGGACCCCCTACCCGAGATCTGCCGGTTTTGACACCGACATTGGTGCTTTCATTGGCCAGATCTTCGTATTCGGCGGCTTTGCACTGCACGCCAACTCGGTTGACCACCTAGAGCAGATCGACAGCTACACCCCTGGTCACCGGATCAATTTTGGAAATTTGAACTATGTCGCTGATATCCGAGGAGTCTTGATCTTCCAATGATTCACGGCCCCAGCCGCCGCTCCGGCCTCAGATCCACAGCGTGTCACCAGGTCTGAAGACGGGAGCCTAGAGCCCGCCGGACACTCTACGGCCATAGAGCTCAACACTGGAGAATCGGAGAGAATAGTGTCACCGGTGGCCATCTCAAGACCGAACTCTTCTCCGGACACTAGTTCTGAATCCTCGAAGTCCGTGTCATGCAAGCTCGGCCCAGGAACTTCTGTCCCCATCCAAACCTCGCTCTTGAACGAGGCTTTGGACTTAATGTGATCCCTTGCTATCATAGAGGAACCGCTTCCAAATTACGCCCAACCCGGACTAGGGGCTGAAAATAGGGAACTTTACTTACCACCCACCGCCCACTTCATAGCCACTATCGACGATCTAACCTACATGCTCGACTATGCCTCCGAGGGCATCGACGGTATGGACGACGATGCCAGAGAGGAGTAGGTCCAAAACCCGCCGTTCACTGGACGCTGGACGGCCACTTCCTCATACGACGTGTACATGGTGGGCACACCTAAAGCAGGTGATGGCGATGATGAAAAGGATCCCGTCGAGGAATAACCTCCCGAGATACCACCAAAGCGTCGACGTGAGAGGCGCCGCTCTAAATCGCGTCGTGGAAAAGACAGCAATACCGGCACCGGAGACGATGACACTCCGGAAAACGCCAAAGACCAAGAAGACCCCATTGAACCAACATCCGAACAAGATGATCGGGAGGACGGGCAAATTGACCCTGACGATCAAGCAGGGAACGAAGACTCGGAGGATAGCAACTATCTACCACTCTCCGAGGACGACGTGAGCCTCGGCGATGAAGATTTCATCGTGCCAGAGGAACCCCTCGAACAAGAGCGCTTTAAGCGCCAGCTAATAGCTACTGCAAGAAGCCTAAAGAAAAAGCAGCAGCAGCTTCAAGCTGATCAAGATCTGCTCAACGACAGATGGACTAATGTCCTGGCAGCTGAGGAATACGGCCTCGAACGCCCAACAAAGAGTTCCCCGAAGCGCAAACTGCTACCCCAATTCGACGATGAGGCGCGGGAGCCCATACCACCCGCGCGTAACGCAGCTGACGGACCTGACCGACCACCACGTGGCCGGGACAGAACGACAACTCAAGCCGAATACCAGCTCGCACCACCTCTCCATAAAAGCAGAGAAACAACAGCTTGGGGATACACTTATGACCTACGTTAGGACCTGGACAATAGAGCTGGCCAGACCAGGTCAATCTATGGATCAAGGGGGCATGCCCAAGTGCGAGAAGACGTCCATCAGGCCTGGCGTGACAAACACAACCCCACCAGGGCCGAAAACCGCATACGAACTTCATCCGAACTACACCGTGATGTTGCCCGATACAGAGGCTCCGCACACCCCCTACGCTTCACCGATGAGGTAAGGGAGCACCAGTTCCCAGAAGGGTTTAAACCCATCAACATCGAATCATACGATGGCACAACAGATCCTGCAGTATGGATTGAAGATTTTTTTTCTCCACATTCACATGGCACGCGGTGATGATCTACATGCCATCAAGTACCTCCCCCTAAAACTCAATGGGCTAGCACGGCACTGGCTGAACAGCCTACCAGAAAACTCTATTGGTAGCTGGGAAGACTTGGAGGATGCATTCAGAGACAACTTCCAAGGTACCTATGTTCGGCCCCCAGATGCCGATGATCTTAGTCACATAATCCAGCAATCGGAGAATCAGCCCGACAACTCCGGACCAGGTTCTTAATCAAAAAGAACCAGATTGTGGATTTTACGGACACCGAAGCCCTCGCGGCCTTCAAACACAACGTCCGAGATGCATGGATCGCCCGACACCTCGGCCAAGAAAAGCCGAAGTCCATGGCAGCCCTTACCACACTTATGACCCGCTTTTGCGCGGGAGAGGATAGCTAGCTTGCTCGTAGAAGCAATAGCACCAGCGACCCTGGTACCTCCAAACCCAGGGACGGCAATGGCAAGCCACGACGCAACAAGCACAAGCATCGAAACAATAATGAAGGAACCAAGACACGGCGGTCAACGCCGGATTCAGTGGCTCCAAACCCGGTCAACGCAAGAAGCCATTCAAGGCAAATAGAGATGGCCCATCCAGCTTAGACCGTATACTTGATCGGCCTTGCCAGATTCATGGCACCCCCGATAAGCCCGCCAATCACACCAACAGAAATGGTTGGGTCTTTAAACAGGCCGACAAACTCAATGCCGAACACAAGGGGAAAGGGTCGCCTAGCGACCACGATGACCAAGAGCCTCGTCAACCGAACACAGGGGGACATAAGCAATTTCCCCTGAGGTAAAAACAGTGAATATGATATATCACACATATCCCTAAGAAGCCGGCCGCTGACTGGGCTATTAAGCCGCTGGACTCTATTACACAAGGCCGGCCAATTCCGCATACTAATAGCTCGGCAATTCCAGAGCTGGATTAGCAGCTTTGCCTCCGTCGATCGCCATGTATATCCGTGAAAGCCGTACTGCGCGTGCATAATTATGCACTCAAAGTACCTTGGGCATTAGCGGAGGCACAATACGAACAGGCCTACAGTACGGCTTTGCCCTATACGGCATTCCCCTTTTCTTTAATTATTTTTATCTTTTACCATAGGTGCATTAAAACCCGCTCATCCTACGGACTCATAAGGACTCTCTCCGAGCCCGGTTCCGTACAAATAGTTGAAAACCATTCCTCTCAAGGAATCTTTTCTTACTCAGACGTAAGTGGCGCAGACATGTGACAGGAAGGTGCAAAGGACTTTGTAGATGACAACTTCACTCAAGAACATGTATAAAGCTTTTTCTTTAGCCTTAGACCCCCGGCATGTAAAATGACCTTGGTGATTATGGTACCCTCTGTAAGATTATGTTTTGACGTATCAACTAGATTCCAGTAAACCAGATTCTTCTTCAGTATCGTCTTTACTTATAGACTTTATTCTTTAATTTTAGTTGTCTCACGCACACACCTCGTCACAAATTGCCATGGGCTCTATATGGCAACACATATGTTGCCAAACAAAAAGTCCGAACAGTTTCATAGCAAAATTCGGCGTCCCGAACTCAGCAGTATATGCATCGGCTCCGAATCATGTCTTTGGTCAATAGTTGGGTTGCCCGGCTCCTGTGTTTGCTACCTTACGTTTTGTTTGATTGTCTAGGGTAGTAAATGGAGAACTACTACGATTGTGTTTCCGGTTCGTCCTGTTAAGCACCTCAGTAGAGAAAGCCAAAAACTGACTGTCATGATGTGGCGAGAGCTGGTCAGCCACTCGACGACTTATTAAAATCCTTAGCGATTGTTTCCGTATTACATGAAGGACCGTTCTCCGGTCACATATGCAATGCATCCGCATTGGGATGGCTGCGTACACACCAGGGGCTACTTTGTAGACCCATTGTCAAACTCCTATGGCTAAGTGAGAGCAATAAAACTGCATAGTCTGATTGCCTGGTTCACCGCGCTGACACCTCCTTCATGGACCAAGATGTTGGTATAAGTGTAGCCATGCGCAATTCCGAACACCCTAGTAGTATCTACATGGGGGTGGAAGTCAACGACTGGGAACTCTCAGATATAAAAAACGGCCGCACAGGAGGATACAACCCTTCATAAAGGCATAAATATATTACAAAAGCCTTAGTTCATAATACAAACTCCTGAATAGTTCGAACTCGTTCACTCGAACACTACATCCTTCGAGCATTGGCCTTCTACAAGGCGGGCACCTTTTAAGTCCTCAAAATAGCGCTCCAGTGTGCGGTGGTCCTTGCTTTCGGGCGGACCCTCAACTACCACCTTTTCGGCCTTCATCTTCACCTAGTGCATCTTAACACGTGCAAAGGCCATTCGCGCTCCTTCTATGCAGGACCACTTCTTGACGGCGTTAATTTGGGGTAGCGCATTGACAAGACGCTGCACAAGGCTGAAGTAGCTGTCCGGAACGGCTTCGGTCGGCTACAACCAGACTATTACGTCCTTCATGGCCGCGCTAGACATCTTGTGTAGCTCCGCCCATTGTGCCATCTGGTCATTTAACAGTGCGGGACGCTCCTGCCCTGCAAACCGCGACCAGAACAACTTCTCCGTTACGTACCCCTCCTGGGCCCGGAAGAATTGGGCGGCGTCCACAGCACTCTTCGGCAGATCCACATATGCGTCTGGAGAACTCCATAGTCGATTAAGCAAGGCATACCCCCGATCCCCAAGTTTAGCCTGTAACGGAAAGGGCTTACCAGTCGCTATCTATCCGGCTTGACGGATTTCCTCGCGCACCGCGCGGGACTCAGACCACGCCTCCTTGGCGTCTTGAAGGGCCTTGGCAAGTTCAGACCCCTTCGCCTTATTTTCCTCTTCTAAGGACTCGTACTTGTGGGCGGTGTCCTCGAGCTTCTGCTCCACATTGGTCACCCGTTCCTCAAAATGGCGCCGAGCGGCCTGTTCAGCCGTCAAGTCCGCAGCCGCTTTATCAGTGGCCGCGTTGCTTACCCTAGCTTGCTCCTTGGCTTGGGTAAGCTCACCCCTGAGGGTTTCACCGCGACAGCACCATCTGCACAAAACACGCACATTGCAGCTCTGGAAATCCCATAGAATATGACATAAATAGGCATAAAATAAGAATATTTTATACCTTGCGCCTGGTCGAGTTGTTTGTTAACAAGGACTAGGTCCTCATCAGCTCTCTCTAGTTTTTGTTTGAGTTCGGAAATTTCCCTTGACTGGGCAGTCGCCGCTAACAGGGAGGCATGTTTTAATCCAAATAAAATAGCATGTTACCACCTGACAACCGACTATTGATCCTCTGCTCGCTTTTCTTTCAAAAAACTGAACAAAGTCTCATGTGCTACTATCTATATACACGCATATTTCTCGTAAAAAATGATCAAAAATATTACATTGTGTACCTCGAAGCCTGCTAATAGGCTGGATAAGGCCTCGTTCAACCCGCTCTTGGCAAATTGAATCTTCTCAGCCACCGTACCCATCAGGATGCGGTGCTCGTCCAGGATGGATGCGCTTTGTAGAACGTCCGCCGTGATATTTGGCGCCTTTGGATTAACAGAGGACGCCGCTCCCCCTACCCCTGCAGGGAGTCGCTCACTAGACTCCGGAGCCGTTTGGGTCTCCGGAGTAGTATGCGGCCGTGGGTCGGATTGACCGGGGTCCCCGTCGCCGGTCTCCGTGGGGGCCGTACCCCCCAGTCCTTCGGTGATATGTCTCCAACGTATCTATAATTTTTGATCGTTCCATGCTATTATATTATTTGTTTTGGATGTTTAATGAGCCTTAATATGCTCTTTTATATTGTTTTTGGGACTAACCTATTAACCGGAGGCCCAGTGCCAGTTGCTGTTTTTTGCCTATTTTAGTGTTTCACAGAAAAGAAATATCAAACGGAACGAAACCTTCGCGAGGATCTTTCTTGGAACAAATGCAATCCAGGAGACTTGGAGTGGAAGTCAGAGACGCAACAAGGCGGCCACGAGGTCGGAGGGCGCGCCCAGGGGGTAGGTGCACCCCCACCCTCGTGGGCCCCTCGTAGCTCCACCGACCTACTTCTTTCTCCTATATATACTCTTATACCCTGAAAACATCCAAGGGAGCCACGAAACCACTTTTCCACCGCCGCAACCTTCTGTACCCATGAGATCCCATCTTGGGGCCTTTTTCGGCGATCTACCGAAGGGGGATTCGATCATGGAGGGCTTCTACATCAACACCATAGCCTCTGCGATGAAGCGTGAGTAGTTTACCGCAGACCTTCGGGTCCATAGTTATTAGCTAGATGGCTTCTTCTCTCTCTTTGGTTCTCAATACAAAGTTCTCCTCAATGTTCTTGGAGATCTATTCGATGTAATACTTTTTGTGGTGTGTTTGCCAAGATCCGACGAATTGTGGGTTTATGATCAAGATTATCTATGAGCAATATTTGATTCTTCTATGAATTCTTATATGCATGATTTGATATCTTTGCAAGTCTCTTCGAATTATCAGTTTGGTTTGGCCTACTAGATTGATCTTTCTTGCAATGGGAGAAGTGCTTAGCTTTGGGTTCAATCTTGCGGTGCTCGATCCCAGTGACAGAAAGGGAACCGACACGTATTGTATTGTTGCCATCGAGGATAAAAAGATGGGGTCTATATCATATTGCTTGAGTTTATCCCTCTACATCATTTCATCTTGCTTAATGCGTTACTCTGTTCTTATGAACTTAATACTCTAGATGCATGCTGGATAGCGGTCGATGTGTGGAGTAATAGTAGTAGATGCAGAATCGTTTTGGTCTACTTGACAAGAATGTGATGCATATGTTCATGATCATGCCTAGATATTCTCATAACTATGTGCTATTCTATCAATTGCTCAGTAGTAATTTGTTCACCCACCGTAATATATGCTATCATGAGAGAAGCCACTAGTGAAACCTATGGCCCTCAGGTCTACTTTACATCATATAAGTTTCCGATCTATAATTCTAGTTTACTATTTATTTATTTTGCAATCTTTATTTTCCAATCTATACAACAAAAATACAAAAAATATTTATCTTATTATCTTTACCAGATCTCACTTTTGCAAGTGGATGTGAAGGGATTGACAACCCCTTTATCATGTTGGTTGCAAGGTTCTTGATTGTTTGTGCAGGTACTAGGCGATTTGCGAGTAGTCTCCTACTGGATTGATACCTTGGTTCTCAAAAACTAAGGGAAATACTTACACTACTTTGCTGCATCACCCTTTCCTCTTCAAGGGAAAACCAACGGATGCTCAAGAGGTAGCAAGAAGGATTTCTGGCGCCGTTGCCAGGGATATCTACGCTCAAGTCAAGACATACCAAGTACCCATCACAAACTCTTCTCCCTCGCATTACAATATTTTCCATTCACCTCTCGTTTTCCTCTCCCCCACTTCACCTTTGCCCTTTTCTTCGCCCTTCTTCCATTCAATCTTTTGTTTGCTTGTGTTACCGTGTACCTTCTTTTTGCTTGCATCTTCGCTTGCTAAAAGTTTATGGATACTCATCCACTTGCTAATCTCTTTAAGATATCCAATTATGATGGACCTATTGCTAGTGAGTTGACTGCACTAGATTATCTTTATGAGGTTTTGCTTGAAATTCGTGAATCTGAAAAGTGTGATGAATTACTTTATGAAGCGATTCACGATAGATCTTTGAATAAAAAGCATGATTGAAATGATTTTATTATAAATTCTATTGATGTAAATTGTGCTAATAATATGCAAAACCCTAAGCTTGGTGATGCTAGTTTTGCTATGTCCTCTACTTGTTGCAATGATCATGATTGGGGTGATAGTGCTTCTTATGATCTCGAAAATTTATTTAAGCCCCATGATGAATATGAGATTAATAATAGTGTTTGCAATATTATTTAAAGTGGGTTTGGAAGAGTGTCAACTTTAGATCCCACATATTTGGAGAATGTTCCATCCTATGCAATTCTTGAGAAAAGTGGGTTTGGAGAGGTCATGACTTTAGTTAATGTTAATCCTACTATTTTAGAAGAGTGACAACTTCACATGCATGTGGATCGTGTTGAAAATATTTGTTGTGATAGCTATATTGTTTAATTTGATTATGATCCTACATGTAATTATTATGAGAGAGGAAAACATGGTTGTAGAAATTTTCATGTTACTAAATTACCCCTCGTTATGTTGAGATTGCTATTGTTTCTTTCTGCTTCCTTGCATATGCTAGTTTTTGCTTGCCTTGATAATTTGTTTGCCTATAAGATGCCTAGGCATAGGAAGTATGTTAGACTTAGATGTGTTTGTCATGTGTTTTATGATGCTCTCTTTGTGCTTCAAAACTTGTCTTTCATGTGAGCATCATTGAAATCTCTATGCCTAGCTAGGGGCGTTAAACGATAGCGCTTGTTGGGAGGCATCCCAATTTTATTTTTGTTCCTTGCTTTTTGTTCCTGTTTAGTAATAAATAAATCATCTATCCTCTGTTATGATTGTGTTTTTTATGTTTTAATTAGTGTTTGTGCCAAGTAAAGCCTTTAGGATCTTCTTGGGTGACTGTTATTTGATCTTGCTGAAAAAACATAAAGTATGCGCTCACGAGAATAATTTTCATTTTTTTACCAGAGAGCGATAAAATACAAATTCCAAATGAAGTAGATCAATATAAAAATTATTTAGGATGTCCTAATTTTTCAGAATTTTTGGAGTTACAGAAGTATTCGAAACCTCCAGATTACTACAGACTGTTCTGTTTTTGACTGATTCTGCTTTTCGTGTGTTGTTTTCTTATTTTGATGAATCTATGGCTAGTATCGGGGGTATGAACCATGTATAAGTTGGAATATAGTAGGTTTAACACCAATATAAACAAATAATGAGTTCATTATAGTACCTTAAAGTGGTAGTTTGTTTTCTTACACTAACGAAGCTCATGAGATTTTCTGATTAAGTTTTGTGTTGTGAAGTATTCAAGTTTTGGGGTAAAGATTTGATGGATTTTGGAATAAGGAGTGGCAAGAGCCTAAGCTTGGGGATGCCCAAGGCACCCCAAGGTAAAATTCGAGGACAACCAAAAGCCTAAGCTTGGGGATGCCCCGGAAGGCATCCCCTCTTTTGCCTTCGTCTATCGGTAACTTTACCTGAGGCTATATTTTTATTCACCACATGATATGTGTTTTGCTTGGAGCGTCTTGTATGATTTGAGTCTTTGCTTTTTAGTTTACCACAATTATCCTTGCTGTACACACCTTTTAGGAGAGACACACATGAATCGGAATTTATTAGAATGCTCTATGTGCTTCACTTATATCTTTTGAGCTAGATAATTTTGCTCTAGTGCTTCACTTATATCTTTCTAGAGCATGGTGGTGGTTTTATTTTATAGAAATTATTGATCTCTCATGCTTCACTTATATTATTTTGAGAGTCTTTTAGAACAGCATGGCATTTTTCTTTGGCTATAAAATTAGTCCTAATATGATGAGCATCCAAGATAGGTATAATAAAAACTATCATATAAAGTGCATTGAATATTATGAGAAGTTTGATTCCTTATGATTGTTTTGAGATATGAAGATGGTGATATTAGAGTCATGATAGTTGAGTAGTTGTGAATTTGAGAGATACTTGTGTTAAAGTTTGTGATTCCCATAGCATGCACGTATGGTGAACCGTTATGTGATGAAGTCGGAACATGATTTATTTATTGATTATCTTCCTTATGAGTGGCGGTCGGGGACGAGTGATAGTCTTTTCCTACCAATCTATCCCCCTAGGAGCATGCGCATAGTACTTTGTTTCGATAACTAATAGATTTTTGCAATAAGTATGTGAGTTCTTTTTGACTAATGTTGAGTCCATGGATTAAACGCACTCTCAACCTTCCACCATTGCTAGCCTCTCTAATACCGCGCAACTTTCGCCTGTATCATACACCCACCATATACCTTCCTAAAATAGCCACCATACCTACTGATACGTCTCCAACGTATCTATAATTTTTTATTGTTCCATGCTATTATATTATCTGTTTTGGCTGTTTATGGGCTTTATTAAACACTTTTATATTTTTTTGGGACTAACCTATGAACCCAGAGCCCAGTGCCAGTTTCTATTTTTTCCTTGTTTTAGAGTCTTGCAGAAACGGAAAATCAAACGGAGTCCAATTGACCTGAAACTTCATGAAACTTATTTTTGGACCAGAAGAAGCCCACGGAGTATCGGAGATGGACCAGGAGAGTCCCGGGCTTCCCACGAGGGTGGGGGGGGGGGCGTCCCCTGCCTCATGGACAGCCCGGAGGTCCATCAACGTACTTCTTCCTCCCATATATACCCATATAACCTAAAAACTTCGAGGAGCACAATAGATCAGGAGTTCCGCCGCCAGAAGCCTCCGTAGCCACCGAAAACCAATCTAGACCCGTTCCGGCACACTGCCGGAGGGGGAATCCTTCTTCGGTGGCCATCTTCATCATCCCGGTGCTCTCCATGACGATGAGGGAGTAGTTCTCCCTCGGGGCTGAGGGTATGTACCAGTAGCTATGTGTTTGATCTCTCTCTCTCTCCCTCTCTCTCTCTCTCGTGTTCTTGAGGTGGTACAATCTTGATGTATCGTGAGCTTTGCTATTATAGTTGGATCTTATGATGTTTCTCCCCCTCTACTTTCTTGTAATGGATTGAGTTTTCCCTTTGAAGTTATCTTATCGGATTGAGTCTTTAACGATTTGAGAACACTTGATGTATGTCTTGCGTGGGATACCCGTGGTGACAATGGGGTATTCTATTGATCCACTTGATGTATGTTTTGGTGATCAACTTGCGGGTTTCGCCCATGAACCTATGCATAGGGGTTGGCACACTTTTTCGTCTTGACTCTCCGGTAGAAACTTTGGGGCACTCTTTGAAGTTCTTTGTGTTGGTTGAATAGATGAATCTGAGATTGTGTGATGCATATCATATAATCATACCCATGGATACTTGAGGTGACATTGGAGTATCTAGGTGACATTAGGGTTTTGGTTGATTTGTGTCTTAAGGTGTTATTCTAGTACGAACTCTATGATAGATTGAATGGAAAGAATAGCTTCATGTTATTTTACTACGGACTCTTGAATAGATCGATCAGAAAGGATAACTTTGAGGTGGTTTCGTACCCTACCATAATTTCTTCATTTGTTCTACGCTATTAGTGACTTTGGAGTGACTCTTTGTTGCATGTTGAGGGCTAGTTATATGATCCAATTATGTTATTATTGTTGAGAGAACTTGCACTAGTGAAAGTATGAACCCTAGGCCTTGATTCCTAGCATTACAATACCGTTTACGCTCACTTTTATCATTAGTTACCTTGCTGTTTTTGTAATTTTAGATTACAAAAACCTTTATCTACTATCCATATTGCACTTGTATCACCATCTCTTTACCGAAATAGTGCACCTATACAATCTACCATTGTATTGGCTGTGTTGGGGACACAAGAGACTCTTTGTTATTTGGTTGCAGGGTTGCTTGAGAGAGACCATCTTCGTCCTACGCCTCCTACGGATTGATAAACCTTAGGTCATCCACTTGAGGGAAATTTACTACTGTCCTACAAACCTCTGCACTTGTAGGCCCAACAACGTCTACAAGAAGAAGGTTGTGTAGTAGACATCAAGCTCTTTTCTGGCGCCGTTTCCGGGGAGGTTAGCGCTTGAAGGTATATCTTTAGTTCTTGCAATCGAATCTTTTTGTTTCTTGTTTTAGCACTAGTTTAGTTTATAAAAGAAAACTACAAAAAAATGGAATTTAGTTTGCCTCATGCGCTTCATCTTTTTAATATCTTTCGTGAGTATGATGGAAAGGAAAATTGTGCCAAAGTGTTAGAAGAAGAATGCATTAAAATGTTTGGCACTAAATATTTGAATGATGAGCATGATTGCAATGTTGTTAGTATGAATTCCTTGAATATCCATGATGCTAATGATATGCAAAGCCACAAGCTTGGGGAATCTATGTTTGATGAAGATGATATTTTTTGTCCCCCAAGTTTTGATGAGCAAATTTATTATTATGAAAGCATGCCTCCTATTTATGATGATTATATTGATGCGAGTGGATTTGGAGAGGTCATGACTTTATTTTGTGATGAATCCACTATTCCGGAAGATGTTGCAATTGATTATGAGAACAAAGTTGCTATCTATGATGATTATTGTGATGACTTGTATGCTATAAAGAATAATGATATCCATGAAACTTTTCATCATGATTTTAGTTTTCAATTGGATTATGCCGCACATGATAATTATTTTGTTGAGTTTGCTCCCACTATTATTCATGAGAAGAACTTTGCTTATGTGGAGAGTAGTAAATTTTCTATGCTTATAGATCATGATAAGAATGCTCTATGTGATGGTTATATTGTTGAATTCATTCATGGTCCTACTGAAAATTATTATGAGGGAGGAACATATGCTTGTAGGAATTGCAATAATATCAAGTTTCCTCTCTATGTGCTTAAAGTTTTGAAGTTATGCTTGTTTTGCCTCCCTATGCTAGTTGATTAATGCTCCCACAAGTTGTTTGATCACAAAATACCTATGCATAGGAAGCGGGTTAGACTTAAATGTGCTAGTAACATTCTTCATGATGCTCTATTTATGTTACAATTCTTATCTTTTATGTGAGCATCATTGAAATCATCATGCCTAGCTAGGGGCGTTAAATGATAGCGCTTGTTGGGAGGCAACCCAATTTTATTTTTGTTCCTTGCTTTTTATTCATGTTTAGTAATAAATATTTCATCTAGCCTCTGTTTAGATGTGGTTTAATGCTTTTAATTAGTGTTTGTGCCAAGTAGAACCGTTGGGAAGACTTGGGGAAAGTCTTGTTGATCTTGTTGTAAAAAACAGAAACTTTAGCGCTCACGAGAATTGCTGCCATTTTTTATTGGAGAGTGCTATTTAGTTAATTCTTTTTGCAGACGATTAATAGATAAATTGCGCACGTCCAGCAACTTATTTTATAAATTTTTGGGCTCCAGAAGTTTGCGTTTGATTCAGATTACTACAGACTGTTCTGTTTTTGACAAATTCTATTTTCTATGTGTTGTTTGCTTATTTTGATGAATCTATGAGTAGTATCGGAGGGTATGAACCATAGATAAGTTGGAATACAGTAGATATAACACCAATATAAATAAAGAATGAGTTCATTACAGTACCTTGAAGTGGTGTTTTCTTTTCTTTCGCTAACGGAGCTTACGAGTTTTCTGTTAAGTTTTGTGTTGTGAAGTTTTCAAGTTTTGGGTAAAGATTCAATGGATTATGGAATAAGGAGTGGAAAGAGCCTAAGCTTGGGGATGCCCAAGGCACCCCAAGGAAATATTCAAGTTCAACTAAGATCCTAAGCTTGGGGATGCCCCGGAAGACATCCCCTCTTTCATCTTCGTTCATCGGTAACTTTACTTGGAGCTATATTTTTATTCGCCACATGATATGTGTTTTGCTTGGAGCATCATTTTATTTTATTTAGTTTTGCTTCCTGTTTGAATAAAATAACAAGATCTGAAATTCTTAAATGTTAGAGAGTCTTCATATAGTCACATAATTATTCAACTACTCATTGATCTTCATTTATATCTTTCGGAGTAGTTTGTTGTTGCTCTAGTGCTTCACTTATATCTTTTTAGAGCACGGTGGTGGTTTTATTTTATAGAAATTAATGAACTCTCATGCTTCACTTATATCATTTTGAGAGTCTTTATAACAGCATGGTAGTTTGCTTTTGTTATGAAGCTAGTCCTAATATGATGGGTATCCAAGAGGGATAAAATAAAAACTTTTATATAAAGTGCATTGAATACTATGAGAAGTTTGATACTTGATGATTGTTTTGAGATATGGAGATGGTGATATTAGAGTTATGCTAGTTGAGTAGTTGTGAATTTGAGAGATACTTGTGTTAAAGTTTGTGATTCCCGTAGCATGCACGTATGGTGAACCGTTATGTGACGAAGTCAGAGCATGATGTATTTATTGATTGTCCTCCTTATGAGTGGCGGTCGGGGACGAGCGATGGTCTTTTCCTAACAATCTATCCCCCTAGGAGCATGCGCGTAATACTTGGTTTTTGATGACTTGTAGATTTTTGCAATAATTATATGAGTTCTTTATGACTAATGTTGAGTCCATGGATTATACGCACTCTTACCCTTCCATCATTGCTAGCCTCTTCGGTACCGTGCATTGCCCTTTCTCACATTAAGAGTTGGTGCAAACTTCGCCGGTGCATCTAAACCCCGTGATATGATATGCTCTTTCACACATAAACCTCCTTATATCTTCCTCAAAACAGCCACCATACCTACCTATTATGGCATTTCCATAGCCATTCCGAGATATATTGCCATGCAAATTTCCACCGTTTCGTTTATTATGACATGCATCATCATTGTCATATTGCTTTGCATGATCATTTAGTTGACATCATATTTATGGCAAAGCCACCGTTCATAATTTTTCATACATGTCACTCTTGATCCATCACAATCCCGGTACACCATCGGAGGCATTCATATAGAGTCATATCTTGTTCTAGTATCGAGTTGTAATCTTTGAGTTGTAAATAAATAGAAGTGTGATGATCATCATTTTCTAGAGCATTGTCCCAAGTGAGGAAAAATAAAAAATAAGAAAGGCCATAAAAAAAGAGAAGGCCCAAATAAAAAAATAAAAAATGAGAGAAAAAGAGAGAAGGGACAATGCTACTATCCTTTTACCACACTTGTGCTTCAAAGTAGCACCATAATCTTCATGATAGAGAGTCTCCTATGTTGTCACTTTCATATACTATTGGGAAATTTTCATTATAGAACTTGGCTTGTATATTCCAACAATGGTCCTCCTCAAGTGCCCTAGGTCTTCGTGAGCAAGCAAGTTGGATGCGCACCCACTTAGTTCTTTTGTTGAGCTTTCATACATTTATAGCTCTAGTGCATCCGTTGCATGTCAATCCCTACTCCTTGCATTGACATCAATTGATGGGCATCTCCCTAGCCCATTGATTAGCCGCGTCGATGTGAGACTTTCTCCTTTTTGTCTTCTCCACATAACCCCCTCATTATATTCTATTCCACCCATAGTGCTATATCCATGGCTCATGCTCATGTATTGCGTGAAGATTGAAAAATGTTTGAGATTACTAAAGTATGAAACAATTGCTTGGCTTGTCATCGGGGTTGTGCATGATGAGAGAATTCTTGTGTGACGAAAATGGAGCATGACCAAACTATATGATTTTGCAGGGATGAACTTTCTTTGGCCATGTTATTTTGAGAAGACATGATTGCTTAGTTAGTATGCTTGAAGTATTATTGTTTTTATCTAAATATTCTTGCTACAATAAAGATAAATACATGATGAATATGTTAGGTAGCATTCCACATCAAAAATTCCGTTTTTATCATTTACCTACTCGAGGACGAGCAGGAATTAAGCTTGGGGATGCTGATACGTCTCCAACGTATCTATAATTTTTGATTGTTCCATGCTATTATATTATCTGTTTTGGATGTTTATGGGCTTTATTAAACACTTTTATATTTTTTGGGACTAACCTATTTACCCAGAGCCCAGTGCCATTTTCCGTTTTTTCCTTGTTTTAGAGTATTGCAGAAACAGAAAATCAAACGGAGTCCAATTGACCTGAAACTTCACGGAACTTATTTTTGGACCAGAAGAAGCCTATGGAGTATCAGAGATGGACCAGGAGAGTCCCGGGCTGCCCACGAGGGTGTGTGGGGGGGGGGCGCCCCCTGCCTCATGGACAGCCTAGAGATCCACCGACGTACTTCTTCCTCCCATATATACCCATATACCCTAAAAACTTCGAGGACCACAATATATCGGGAGTTCCGCCGCCAGAAGCCTCCGTAGCCACCGAAAACCAATCTAGACCCGTTCCGGCACCCTGCCGGAGGGGGAATCCTTCTCTGGTGGCCATCTTCATCATCCCAGTACTCTCCATGACAAGGAGGGATTAGTTCTCCCTCGGGGCTGAGGGTATGTACCAGTAGCTATGTGTTTGATCTCTCTCTCTCTCTCTCGTGTTCTTGAGGTGGTACAATCTTGATGTATCGTGAGCTTTGCTGTTATAGTTGGATCTTATGATGTTTCTCCCCCTCTACTCTGTTGTAATGGATTCAGTTTTCCCTTTGAAGTTATCTTATCGGATTGAGTCTTTAAGGATTTGATAACACTTGATGTATGTCTTGCGTGGGATACCCGTGGTGACAATGGGGTATTCTATTGATCCACTTGATGTATGTTTTGGTGATCAACTTGCAGGTTCCACCCATGAACCTATGCATAGGGGTTGGCACACGTTTTCGTCTTAACTCTCCGATAGAAACTTTGGGGCACTCTTTGAAGTTCTTTGTGTTGGTTGAATAGATGAATCTGAGAATGTGTGATGCATATCGTATAATCATACCCATGGATACTTGAGGTGACATTGGAGTATCTAGGTGACATTAGGGTTTTGGTTGATTTGTGTCTTAAGGTGTTATTCTAGCACGAACTCTATGATAGATTGAACGGAAAGAATAGCTTCATGTTATTTTACTACGGACTCTTGAATAGATCGATTAGAAAGGATAACTTTGAGGTGGTTTCGTACCCTACCATAATCTCTTCGTTTGTTCTACGCTATTAGCGACTTTGGAGTGACTCTTTGTTGCATGTTGAGGGCTAGTTATATGATCCAATTATGTTATTATTGTTGAGAGAACTTGCACTAGTGAAAGTATGAACCCTAGGCCTTGATTCCTAGCATTGCAATACCGTTTACGCTCACTTTTACCATTAGTTACCTTGCTGTTTTTATAATTTCAGATTACAAAAACCTTTATCTACTATCCATATTGCACTTGTATCACCATCTCTTCGCCGAACTAGTGCACCTATACAATCTACCGTTGTATTGGGTGTGTTGGGGACATAAGAGACTCTTTGTTATTTGGTTGCAGGGTTGCTTGAGAGAGACCATCTTCATCCTACACCTCCTACAGATTGATAAACCTTAGGTCATCCACTTGAGGGAAATTTGCTACTGTCCTACAAACCTCTGCACTTGGAGGCCCAACAACATCTACAAGAAGAAGGTTGTGTAGTAGACATCACCTACCTATTATGGCATTTCCATAGCCATTCCGAGATATATTGCCATGCAACTTTCCACCATTCCATTTATTATGACACACTACATCATTGTCATATTGCTTTGCATGATCATGTAGTTGACATCGTATTTTTGGCAAAGCCACCGTTCATAATTCTTTCATACATGTCACTCTTGATTCATTGCATATCCCGGTACACTGCCGGAGGCATTCACATAGAGTCATATTTGTTCTAAGTATCGAGTTGTATTTCTTGAGTTGTAAGTAAATAAAAGTGTGATGATCTTCATTATTAGAGCATTGTCCCATGTGAGGAAATGATGATGGAGACTATGATTCCCCCATAAGTTGAGATGAGACACTGGACGAAAAAAATAGGCCAAGGAAGCCCACCAAAAAATGAGAGAAAAAGAGAAGGGACAATGTTACTATCCTTTTTCCACACTTGTGCTTCCAAGTAGCACCGTGATCTTCATGATAGAGAGTCTCTTATTTTGTCACTTTCATATATTAGTGTGAATTTTCATTATAGAACTTGTGTTGTATATTCTAGTGACGGGCTTCCTCAAAATGCCCTAGGTCTTCAAGAGCAAGCAAGTTGGATGCACACACACTTAGTTTCTTTTGTTGAGCTTTCATACACTTATAGCTCTAGTGCATCCGTTGCATGGCAATCCCTACTCACTCTCATTGATATCTATTGATGGGCATCTCCATAGCCCGTTGATATGCCTAGTTTATGTGGGACTATCTTCTCCTTCTTGTCTTCTCCACAACCACCATGCTATTCCACCTATCGTGCTATGTCCATGGCTCACGCTCATGTATTGCGTGAAAGTTGAATTTTTTTGAGAACATCAAAGTATGAAGCAATTTCTTGGCTTGTCATCGGGGTTGTGCATGATTAAATACTTTGTGTGATGAACATAGAGCATAGCCAGACTATATGATTTTGTAGGGATAACTTTCTTTGGCCATGTTATTTTGAGAAGACATGATTGCTTTATTAGTATGATCGAAGTATTATTATTTTTATGTCAACATTAAACTTTTGTTTTGAATCTTATGGATCTAAACATTCATGCCACAATAAATATAATTACATTGAAAATTATGTTAGGTAGCATTCCAGATCAAAAATTCTGTTTTTATCATTTACCTACTCAAGGACGAGCAGGAATTAAGCCTGGGGATGCTGATACATCTCCAACGTATCTATATTTTTTGATCGTTCCATGCTATTATATTATATGTTTTGGATGTTTAATGGGCTTTAATATGCTCTTTTATATTATTTTTGGAAATAACCTATTAACCGGAGGCCCAGTGCTAGTTGCTATTTTTTTTGCCTATTTCAGTGTTTCGCAGAAAAGGAATATCAAACGGAATCCAAACGGAACGAAACCTTCGTGAGGATCTTTCTTGGAACGAACGCAATCTAGGAGACTTGGAGTGGAAGTCAGAGACGTAACGAGGCAGCCACGAGGCAGGAGGGCGCGCCCCCACCCTCGTGGGCCCCTCATAGCTCCACCGACCTACTTATTTTGCCTATATATATTCTTATACCCTGAAAACATCCAGGGGAGCCACGAAACCACTTTTCCACCGCTGCAACCTTCTGTACCCGTGATATCCCATCTTGGGGCCTTTTCCGGCGATCTGCCGGAGGGGGATTTGATCACGGAGGGCTTATACATCAACACCATAGCCTCTCCGATGAAGCGTGAGTAGTTTACAACAAACCTTTGGGTCCATAGTTATTAGCTAGATGGCTTCTTCTCTCTCTTTGGTTCTCAATACAAAGTTCTCCTTGATGTTCTTGGAGATCTATTCGATGTAATACGTTTTGCAGTGTGTTTGCCGAGATCCGATGAATTGTGGGTTTATGATCAAGATTATCTATGAACAATATTTGATTGTTCTCTAAATTCTTATATGCATGATTTGATATCTTTGCAAGTTTCTTCAAATTATCAGTTTGGTTTGTCCTACTAGATTGATCTTTCTTGCAATGGGAGAAGTGCTTAGCTTTGGGTTCAATCTTGCGGTGCTCGATCCCAGTGACAGAAAGGGAACCGACACGTATTGTATTGTTGCCATCGAGGATAAAAAGATGGGGTTTATATCATATTTCTTGAGTTTATCCCTCTACATTATGTCATCTTGCTTAATGTGTTACTCTGTTCTTATCAACTTAATACTCTAGATGCATGCTGGATAGCGGTCGATGTGTGGAGTAATAGTAGTAGATGCAAAATCATTTTGGTCTACTTGACACAGATGGGATGCCTATGTTCATGATCATGCCTAGATATTCTCATAACTATGCGCTATTCTATCAATTGCTCGGTAGTAATTTGTTCACCCACCGTAATATATGCTACCATGCGAGAATCCACTAGTGAAACCTATGGCCCCCGGGTCTACTTTACATCATATAAGTTTCCGATCTATAATTCTAGTTTACTATCTAATTATTTATTTTGCAATATTTATTTTCCAATCTATACAACAAAAATACCAAAAATATTTATCTTATTATCTTTATTAGATCTCACTTTTGCAAGTGGCCTGAAGGGATTGACAACCCCTTTATATTGTTGGTTGCAAGGTTCTTGATTGTTTGTGCAGGTACTAGGAGATTTGCGTGTATTCTCCTACTGGATTGATACCTTGGTTCTCAAAAACTGAGGGAAATACTTACGCTACTTTGCTGCATCACCCTTTCCTCTTCAAGGGAAAACCAATGCATGTTCAAGAGGTAGCATCCGACAGCCGAGGTGTTGCCCTCCCACGCCATTAATTCGCCCCCCGTATCTCTTCGAGGCCCCGAGAGGGCCTATGCGATGACACCTCGGTGTCATCCGCCCTAGGCGGCGTGGAGGCTAGGGGAGGTGATGTCTACTACACAACCTTCTTCTTGTGACGTTGTTGGGCCTCCAAGTGCAGAGGTTTGTAGGACAGTAGCAAATTTCCCTCAAGTGGATGACCTAAGGTTTATCAATCCGTAGGGGGCGTAGGATGAAGATGGTCTCTCTCAAGCAACACTGAAACGAAATAACAAAGAGTCTCTTGTGTCCCCAACACACCCAATACAATGGTAAATTGTATAGGTGCACTAGTTCGGCGAAGAGATGGTGATACAAGTGCAATATGGATAGTAGATAATAGTTTTTGTAATCTGAAAATATAAAAACAGCAAGGTAACAAATGATAAAAGTGAGCATAAAAGGTATTGCAATGCGTGGAAATAAGGCCTAGGGTTCATACTTTCGCTAGCGCAAGTTCCCTCAACAATAATATCATAATTGGATCACATAACTATCCCTCAACATGCAACAAAGAGTCACTCCAAAGTCACTAATAGCGGAGAACGAACGAAGAGATTATGGTAGGGTACGAAACCACCTCAAAGTTATTCTTTCCAATCAATCCGTTGGGCTATTCCTATAAGTGTCACAAACAGCCCTAGAGTTTGTACTAGAATAACACCTTAAGACACAAATCAACCAAAACCCTAATGTCACCTAGATACTCCAATGTCACCTCAAGTATCCATGGGTATGATTATACGATATGCATCACACAATCTCAGATTCATCTATTCAACCAACACAAAGGACCTCAAAGAGTGCCCCAAAGTTTCTACCGGAGAATCACGATGAAAATGTGTGCCAACCCCTATGCATAGGTCCATGGGCGGAACCCGCAAGTTGATCACCAAAACATACATCAAGTGAATCACGTGGTATCCCATTGTCACCACAGATACGCACTGCAAGACATACATCAAGTGTTCTCAAATCTTTAAAGACTCAATCCGATAAGATAACTTCAAAAGGGAAACTCAATTCATTACAAGAGAGTAGAGGGGGGAAGAAACATCATATGATCCAACTATAATAGCAAAGCTCGCGATACATCAAGATCGTATCACCTCAAGAACACGACAGAGAGAGAGAGAGAGAGAGATAAAACACATAGCTACTGGTACATACCCTCAGCCCCGAGGGAGAACTACTCCCTCCTCGTCATGGAGAGCACCGGGATGATGAAGATGGCCACTGGAGAGGGATTGCCCCCTCCGGCAGGGTGCCGGAACGGGTCTAGATTGGCTTTCGGTGGCTATGGAGGCTTGTAGCGGCGGAACTCCCGATCTATTGTGCTCACCGATGTTTTTAGGGCATATGGAGATATATAGGTGGAAGAAGTACGTCAGGGGGGC
>NC_057803.1:63946134-64118045 GCF_018294505.1 Triticum aestivum | reverse complement strand
CTCCTACCTCCTGGCCTCCTCGCAGGTTCCCCGACGTGCACTCCAAGTCTTCTGGGCTTCTTTCCTTCCAAAAACGAGTTCCGTAAAGTTTGAGGTCAATTGGACTCCGTTTGATTTTCCTTTTCTTCGAAACCCTAAAACAAGGTAGAAACAGAAACTGGCACTGGGCTCTGGGTTAATAGGTTAGTCCCAAAAATGATATAAAAGTGTATAATAAAGCCCATAAACATTCAAAATAGTAGATAATATAGCATGGAGAAATCAAAAATTATAGATACGTTGGAGACGTATCAGCATCCCCAAGCTTAATTCCTGCTCGTCGTTGAGTAGGTAAATGATAAAAGAAAGAATTTTTGATGTGGAATGCTAGTTGGCATAATTTCAATGTGATTCTTCTTAATTGTGGTATGAATATTCAGATCTATAAGATTCAAGACAAAAGTTCATATTGACATAAAAATGATAATACTTCAAGCATACTAACTAAGCAATTATGTTTCTCAAAATAACATGGCCAAAGAAAGTTCATCCTTACAAAATCATATAGTTTAGTCATGTTTCATTTTCGTCACACAAGAATGCTCTCATCATGCATAACCCCGATGACAAGCCAAGCAATTGTTTCATACTTTAGTAATCTCAAACCTATAAACTTTCACGCAATACATGAGCGCGAGCCATGGATATAGCACTATGGGTGGAATAGAATATAATGAGGGGGGTTATGTGGAGAAGACAAAAAGGAGAAAGTCTCACATCAACGAGGCTAATCAATGGGCTATGGAGATGCCCACTGAGGGAGTCCTGGATAAGGGGGTGTTCGGATAGCCGGACTATACCTTCAGCCGGACTTCTGGACTATGAAGATACAAGATTGAAGACTCCGTCCCGTGTCCGGAAGGGACTTTCCTTGGCGTGGAAGGAAAGCTTGGAGATACGGATATGTAGATCTCCTACCATTGTAACCGACTTTGTGTAACCCTAACCCTCTCCGGTGTCTATATAAACCGGAGGGGTTTAGTCCGTAGGCCGACATACACAACAACAATCATACCATAGGCTAACTTCTATGGTTTAGCCTCTCCGATCTCGTGGTACATCTACTCTTGTACTACCCATATCATCAATATTAATCAAGCAGGACGTAGGGTTTTACCTCCACCGAGAGGGCCCGAACCTGGGTAAAACTTCGTGTCCCTTAGCTCTTGTTACCATCCGGCCTAGATGCACAGTTCGGGACCCCCTACCCGAGATCCGCCGGTTTTGACACCGACATTGGTGCTTTCATTGAGAGTTCCTCTGTGTCGTCGCCATCAGGAAGGATGCTTCGCCCCGTCTTTAAAGACGGCACCGTTGCTAAGGGAGCTTTGGCTGTCGGCCAAACCCTCCGGCTAGGTGGTTTTCTTATGACCGCCTGTTCGGCTTCTGCGCCGACGATGACCTCTCGAGCCATCGAAAACAATCTTCATGTCAGCTCGGAACTCGCCGAGCAGTCAGATCCAATGGAGCTCTCCTCAATAAATGAGCTATTGGATCGCATCACCGCCTTGGGAGTCGCTACAGATTACGACCAGATTGGGCCTAAACCCGATCTGAGAGAGATTAACTCTCCCCAAGTCACCCATCATGTTGCCGTGGTAGAGGGACAGTGCGGCGACCCTTCATCTATCTTAAGGATTAGCTATGTCCAGATTCCCGATCCCTCCAAGCCGGATACCCGCGGAGGGGAGGACATCACTCAAGACCTGAACTTAGAGTCAGGCGACGGGCTGGATTCATTGGACAGCATCCAGGAATCCAAATTTTCGATTTCAGAAATTCCTCGGCCTCTGAGCCTCAGATGGGGTGAGGCTTCGGATTTAATTCCGCCCGCCCACCCGAACATAAGCGATCTATCCCAAATTAGGCAAGAGCCCGATGAAACAGTACATCATTACTGGGCCAGATTCCTCCTGGTTAAGAACAGGATAAAGGACTGCCGCGAGGAAGACGCAATCTCAATCTTTTGCAATAATTGCACGGACAAGGGAATCCTCAACGCCATAAGTCGCCGTGATATTACACGCTTCGCTGACTTGGCGTCCATCGTACGAAAGTACTGTACGATGGAAAGCGCCTGGAAAACCGAAATAAAATTTTGGGACGATCCGACCCTGAATACAAACCCAGTCCGAAATAAAAGGGTGCATCATCGCGAGACACCCGGGTCAAACACCAAAAAGCAAAAACCCTCTACAGGGCATGTAACCGTATTGCAAGGATGTCTTAATGGACCCTATAAAATTCAAAGTACAGAGGACGCCACACCAACTCACAGCCTTAGAGCATGTTGGATACTCCGGCAGGTGGCCAAAATTGGAGAAAATCTCCTAATTCCGGAGGCCACAGAAAGCCACCCCAGAGACACCAATATGGTATTAACAGTCTTCAAGACTTTCGCATCAAATAATATGCGAAAAAGGACACTCCGCAGCCTTGCCGAAGTCTACCAAGTAGCAACAATAAACCCATGGAGTGACACGGCTATTACCTTTAACGCCAGTGATGAACCTAAATTCTGAACAGCCCGAGCACCAGCCGCATTGGTCCTCAGTCCAATAGTGGACGACTTTCATCTTACCAAGGTACTCATGGACGACGGCAGCGGATTGAACCTCATTTATGAGGAAACCCTTCAAAAAATGGAAATAGACTGGAACCGCATTGAGCGAAGCAGCACAACCTTTAGAGGAATAATCCCCAATCGGGAAGCGCGCTGTACAGGAAAAATCACACTAGATGTGGTGTTCGGCACGCCAGATAATTACAGGTCCGAAGAGATCACGTTCCATGTGGCTCCGTTCAGCAGCGGTTATCATGCTCTGCTAGGGCGGGAAGCGTTTACAATCTTCCAAGCAATACCCCATTACGGGTACATGAAGCTCAAGATGCCCGGGCCTAACGGGATCATCACTCTCGCTAGTGATCCAGACATAGCACTCCACGCCGAAAATAAGACAACCGCACTGGCCCTCGAGGCACTATCCGAAGCCCTAGCGGCTGAGGAACTGACTACGCTGCGCTCTACGGTGAATAGGTACGATGTGGTACTCGACAAAAGATCCAAGTCCACCTCCTTTAAACCGGCGGACGAAATAGTCAAATTCCAAGTCCATCCAACATACCCCAATAAAACAGCTTCCATCGGGGCACAGTTAAACCCTGATGTAGATGCCGCACTGCGAGAGTTCCTACGAAAGAACTGGGACATTTTCTCCTGGCACCCTTCAGACATGCTAGGAATCCCACGCAGGCTGGCCGAGCACAGCTTAAATATCCAAACAGGATTCAAACCTGTCAAACAGGCTCTTCGACGTTTTTCCGAACCCAAGAGATAGGCCATGGGAGAGGAGCTAGCAAAGCTATTGGAGGCCGGATTCATCAGAGATATAAAACATCCGGACTGGCTAGCAAACCTGGTGATGGTACCAAAGAAGGACAAATCCTGGCGCCTGTGTGTTGATTTTAAAGACCTTAACAAGGCTTGCCCAAAGGATCCCTTCCCCCTCCCCCGCATTGATCAAATTATCGACGCTACCGCAGGACACGATTCGTTGTGTTTCCTTGATGCATATTCTGGCTACCATCAAATCAAGATGGCAGAACCAGACCAAGCCGCAACGGTATTTATCACACCATACGGCCCATTCCGCTTCAATACGATGCCCTTCGGGCTCAAAAACGCCGGCGCAACATATCAGCGCATGATTCAGACATGCCTGGCAAGCCAGATCGGCAAAACAGTGGAGGCATATGTAGATGATGTGGTCGTCAAAACAAGACATGTTGAATCTCTAGTAGACGACTTGAGGCTCACATTTGATAACCTCCGAACATACGACATCAAGCTCAACCCGGAAAAATGTGTTTTCAGCGTTCCTGCCGGAAAGCTCTTGGGCTTCATTGTATCCGGTAGAGGAATTGAAGCAAATCCAGCCAAGATCTGAGCTCTGTCACAACTGGATATCCCAAAGGACCTCAAACAAATACAAAAGTTAACCGGATGCGTGGCGGCTCTAAGCCGCTTTATCTCCCGCTTGGGAGAAAAGGCCCTACCCCTTTACCGCCTCCTTTGGCGCACTGAACACTTCGAATGGACGGATGCAGCCATGGCCGGACTCGACGAAATAAAAGCCATACTGGCAAAAAACCTAGTCCTGGCCGCGCCAAACATTGGCGAACCAATGCTACTATACATTGCAGCAACACATCAGGTTGTAAGTGCAATGCTCGTCGTCAAACGAGAAGCGGACGGACACAAATTCCCCCTTCAAAAGCCGGTCTATTATGTGTCCACTGTCCTCACTCCCTGCAAATCACGGTACCTACATTATCAAAAGATTGCGTACGCGGTATTCATGGCATCCCGGAAGCTACGGCACTACTTTCAAGAGTGTTCAATAACAGTAGCCTCGGAAGTACCACTTAACGATATTATAAACAACCGTGACGCAACGGGCCGGATTGCAAAATGGGCCATTGAGCTCCTCCCATTCGACATAACTTATAAGCCACGGCGAGCCATCAAGTCACAAGTCTTGTCTGACTTCGTCGCAGAATGGACGGAGGCCGAACTCCCTAAAGAGTACGGCACATATTCAAATTGGATCATGCATTTCGACGGTTCCAAGATGTTGGCCAGACTGGGGGCTGGCATCGTTTTGACGTCCCCACAGGAGACACAGTTCAATACGTACTCCATATTATGTACACGGACTCCAACAATGCAGCCGAATATGAGGCCCTTTTACATGGTCTCCGAATGGCAGTATCCATGGGCATTCAACGCCTAGAGGTGCGCGGGGACTCGAACCTCGCAATATCCCAAATAAATGGAGACTTTGATGCCAAGGATCCAAAAATGGCAGCTTACCGCAATGCCGTCCTAAAAATGTCAGCTCGGTTCGAAGGGCTTGAATTCCACCATGTAGCCTGGGAAAATAATCAGGCGGCGGATGTCCTGGCACGCATCGGTGCAAAACGCGATGTAGTCCCCCCCAACATCTTCTTGGAAAGGTTGTTCAAGCCATCCGTAGTATGGGAAGGAGAGCCAAACAATAACAGCCCGGACCCAACCGCACTGCCCGACACCGAACATTCCGACACAATCGGAGGCTCTGCCAATGAAATAACACCTTCAGCCCACGTAATAATGGCCGTTATCGCCCCATGGACGGAACCATTCCTCGCCTACCTTACTAGGCAGGAACTCCCCGAGGACCAAAATGAGGCACGCTGCATAGTGCAGCGATCCAAAGCTTACAAAGTCCATGAGGGAGAGCTTTATAAGAAAAGCACTACGGAGTCCTTCAAAGGTGCATCTCCGAAGAGGAAGGGCGGAACCTCCTGGCTGAAATTCATGCCGGACTCGGCGGTCATCACGCGGCAGCTCAGTCCCTTGTAAGCAAGGCCTTCCGTACAGGCTTTTATTGGCCGACGGCCCGGGCAGACGCCCAGGACTTAGTCCAACGATGCACCGGTTGCCAGCTCTTTGCAAACCAAAGCCATATGCCACCCACCGCCCTCCAAACTATCCCCATCACTTGGCCCTTCGCGGTCTGGGGGCTTGACATGGTTGGACCCCTTAAAGGCGGCACCCACAAGCAAAAATACTTACTGGTCATGGTGGATAAGTTCACCAAATGGATAGAAGCCAAGCCTGTTAAGATGGCCGAATCCGGACCGGTGATAGACTTTATATCCGGGGTTGTACACCGTTACGGCGTCCCCCACAACATCATCACGGATAATGGCACGAACTTTATAGCCGACGAGGTAAAACTCTGGTGCAAAAACATGGGCATCAAGCTCGATTATGCTTCCGTCTATCACCCACAAACTAACGGCCAGGTCGAACGTGCAAATGGTCTTATCATGAGCGGCATCAAACCCAGATTAGTGCGGTCCCTCAAGGAATTTAACACGCACTGGGTAGAGGAGCTCGACTCCGTACTCTGGGGGTTGTGGACCACGCCGAATCGCACCACTGGATACACACCATTCTTTATGGTGTACGGCGCAGAGGCAGTTTTGCCTTGCGACATAATTCATGACTCACCTCGAGTGCGCATGTACGAAGAAAGAGAAGCTGAGCTCGATCGGCAGGACAGCTTGGACGCATTGGAGGAGGAGCGTGACGTGGCAAAAGCTCATTCCGCATTCTATCAACAGCAGGCTCGAAGATACCAAAGCAGAGAAGTATGGGCCAAAAATTACAACGTTGGCGAATTAGTTCTACGACTACCGGACAAGAAAAAGGACAAACTCAAGCCCAAGTGGGAAGGCCCCTTCATAATTGACCAAGTCCTGACTGGCGGAGCGTACCGCCTGCGAGATGCATCGGATAACTGACTCGAGCCGAACCCATGGAACGCAGCCCGTCTCCGAAGATTCTATGCCTAGCGCCGGACTCTGTGTTCATCTCCTTCCTCTGACCATTTTTTATATACTTTCTGTCTTACATTCCTCTTCTTCTCTCTCTCTCTCTCTTATAACCTTTAAAGGCTCATAAAGTGATGCGCTATCGCTCATTAAACCTGGGGGCTTCTTTAAACAGAAGCTTATTTATACGGGCTTCATGCCCAACACATGTGTCACACTTCCGCATGTACCTTTTATTCACCATTATATGCATCGATATGACTTAAGTTTTGGCCAAGCTGGGTTGCCTGGCTCCTGTGCTTACCCCAACGTTCCCGATTGTTCGGCTAGGCGGTAAAGGGAGCACCTCTGTGATTGTTACTACCGGGTCAGCCGGACGTGTACCTCAGACTGGGTGAAGCCGAAAGCTAGCGTTCTTAAGGGAATATTCGGTCGGTGAACTAAATATGATCTTATTATTATTATTTTTCTATATGCCCCCAGATGTTTTTCCTGCATTTCTTTTCACAGCATGGACATGCACTTTAGGGCATGCCTCCCAGGGAAAGGAACCCCTAACGGAACTATTCTCCCTGGAAGATGTTTCTTACTAACCATGTAATATAACATAACTAGTCGGGCACTTATCTGTTCATGCACTAATGACCCCTACGCCTGGTCTCCATGCATTCCCCGGTTCCTATATAACCGCATGGGAATTCAGACACACTCCGGACCGTCAGGTCCCGAGGCTGAAGCGAAAAGGTCAGCCATGACAAATGATCTAAAATCCGGCTAGAAGGCATTATAAATGTCAATTAAATTACATAGTCATTTTTGACTGATTGTATTCCTCTTCAATACCATCTAACAGGCTGTCTAATTTATAGTCCTGCTAGGAATACTTTGCGGCCAACTCTACTTGGCTGTATACTAAGCTTATAGGGATCTCCTTCCCATCGGGCCCCACAGGACCGACCTCGGCCATGTGGTTGGGGTCAGCCTTTGTGTACAGCGTCTTCACCATGGCTCAGGCCTCCCTAGCGCCTTGACGGCAGGCCGATATCTTCCACAATCGGAAGCGCCACCGTGCTCCCTTTAGCTTCTCCGCAAGCTCTCCAAGACCTTCGGGCATGGAGATGGATGGCCACAGGGCCTGGGCGACGCCTTGCATCGCCTGCCGAACTCGACCGAGCAGTTGCGAGAGCTCGGGAAGAAGGTCACCCGTAGAACCGGACATCTCCTCTGCAGGACGACCTGTTAGCACACCTACAGACATTACTCTGTTAGTCGACTTCCCCGCCAAACTTTCTCTCAAAGGTTCATTCAAGCACTTACTAAATATGTCGTGCCGAAGCCGCTGATTCTCCTTCATGGAGTCTGACAGCTGGGCACGAACATCTTTCAGCTCGACGCCCAGCTTGGTGTTGGCATCTTGGAGATCGTTCTTCTCCCGCCTCACCTTTGTCAGCACCTTCTCACCAGCCTTTAGCTGGCGTAGGAGGTGTTGCCTTTCCGGATTCAATCCGGTGCCATCTGCAATTTCATTTGTCAGATTCACACCCATGCCGTGCTTCACAAAATACTTATCTTTCGAAGTGTATATTACCAGAGGGGGTCTCCTTGGGCTCCCCTGCTGCGGCTACTGTGGCCTCAAGTTGGGCTTTGCACTCTTCCAGCTCCTTGGACAGTAGGGAATTCTTTTCTGTAAGAACCTGCATAACAAATGATCCTTGAATCAGTTATTCTAACTGTTTCAAGTCTCGGGGGCTACTGGTATATATATATAATTACCAAAATTTTCTTACCCATATGTCTTTTACATATTGTTCCGTGGCTCTGGCTAGACCATTTTGAGCGGCACGGAGGTACGCACCTCCCAAGTTGAAGGCATCTAATGCCCCTTGGGAGAAACAAGCGTCGCGAAGAATTGTCCGGCGACGCCTGTGGTTCATGGCACTCTCCACCTCAGAGTTGGTGGCAGACAACCCGTCCACATCCTCCGTCGGAGGAGCGTCTAGCGCGCGCCTTGCGTTCGCCTCCGCCTCCGGACCAGACTTTGGAGCCTGGCTGGTGGAGGCGCGATTGGCAGCCTCTCCGGATATAGTCCGGCGAGGTCTCTTTGTCCTGAAGAGAGCACGAGTGTCAATGTGCCTCGAAGGTATAACACCTGGGATAAGGGGGCGCGCCATACCTTTGTGCTGACGCCTCGGTCCGGACTGCACTTCTTTTCTGCCCACGGGGCCCTGCGGCCCCTCGTTGGCTTGTCGTCGCAGGTTCGGCCTTCCGCCTCAAAACCTCCCCCGCAAAGTTCGGTTGTAATCAGGAAACTGAAAACATGAGAGGGCGGACACCTATTCGGGGTACTGGGATTTCGATCTCAGTTACCTAGGAGGCCGGGATTAGCCTTGGGTAATCGGCCGTAATGGCCACCAAGGCATTGTCCTTGCTCAATTGATGGAACACTCCATCAATCAGCTCCACAGATATGTCCGGATCCTCTTGAGAGGCCGGGTCGAGGGACCGTCCTGGGTCCTCAGGTTGTGGAAGAGGGCTGCTTATTTCCTTAACAGCCCGGCGCAGTTCCTGCGTTGAAGTCGTCAGACTGAATATTTAACAATGGGAATACAAAACGGATGGGCAAGTAAATGTGACCGCTCACCCAGCTTGGGGGATTGTGCATAGAGAATCCACCCTGTGGGTTGACGCGGAGAAATTCCTCCTCTTCTCCCTTATACAAAGTGGACAAGATCTTTAGTAGAGCGGCAGCTGAATCCGGCCCCTTACGGCCGTAGCGGGTGGCATCGTCCTCCCTGTTGAAGTCCCACATGGGGTGGCTTCTATACTGAAGCGGCTGCACCCCCCGCATGATGCATTCGGCCATAACCCCGATCATGGTTAGTCCGGAATGGGCTAACAATCTTATTCGGCCCATCAGGTAAATGATGTCCCTGTCACTTTCCCCCCGAGGGCTCCGTGGACGCCAGCTTAGGCGCTTCTTTAAGGGAGCACTATCGAATTCAGGGAGGCCGATCCGGACAGTCTTCTTTAAGAGATGTCTTCTATATAAAACCATTCCGAGGGCCAGTCTTCGGACGCCTTCTTTGGGGTTCCGGACAGATATCCGGTCCCGGCGATGCGCCACACTTCGGCTCCGCCCACTTGATACATTGACCCCTCCTTAGAGCAGGGCACAAGGCAGAATAACCTTTTCCATAGCCCGAAATGAGCCTCGACGCCCAAAAACAGCTCACAGAGGGCTATGAAGCCCGCGATATGCAATAAGGAGGCAGGCGTGAGATTGTGTAGCTGGAGGCCGTAGCCAGCAGCCCCCGGAGAAATGGATGGATTGGAAACCCGAGCCCCCTTATTAAATAAGGAACGAGGCATACCCGCTCTCCTTTGGAGGGATTAGGGGAACTCTCCGCTTGCTTTCCGCCGTTATAGACGGCAAGACCGGCTCGAACCGGGATCATATAGGCTGGGGGAGAAATCCCTTGGTCTGGAGCATCACTAGCTCGCTATGCGGGATGGAGCATCTCTCCCAATATCCAGGCTGAGGGCTGGAAGGGCGAAAGGAGGAGTTGCGATGGCTGGCCATGATGGAATGGACCTTTGTCGGATGCGCTCTGATGAACACTCGCGAGGAGGGGAAGATGTGGTTTGGATCTAAATTGTCGTCCCCTTAAATAGGGCAGCTCATTTACGTGGCTAGGGGTGTGAATGTAAAAACACTCAGACTTTTCATATTCGTTTGACACGTGGGAAGCGCCCATTATTGGGCGTAGAAGCCAAGGAGCGGAGCATCTACCAAAAAGCGGACTTTATTCAACAGGTACACGGAATTTGGGGGAGAACCCTCCTGGCAATGCCGAAGACAATCTGCGCGCCAGACTCATCGTCATTGAAGCCTGGTTTGAGGGCTACTGAGGGAGTCCTAGATAAGGGGGTGTTCGGATAGCCGGACTATACCTTCAGCCGGACTCCTGGACTATGAAGATACAAGATTGAAGACTCCGTCCCGTGTCCGGAAGGGACTCTCCTTGGCGTGGAAGGCAAGCTTGGCGATACAGATATGTAGATCTCCTACCATTGTAACCGACTTTGTGTAACCCTAACCCTCTCTGGTGTCTATATAAACCGGAGGGGTTTAGTCCGTAGGCCGACATATACAACAACAATTATACCATAGGCTAACTTCTAGGGTTTAGCCTCTCCGATATCGTGGTAGATCTACTCTTGTACTACCCATATCATCAATATTAATCAAGCAGGACGTAGGGTTTTACCTCCACCGAGAGGGCCCGAACCTGGGTAAAACTTCGTGTCCCTTGCCTCCTGTTACCATCCGGCCTAGACGCACAGTTCGGGACCCCCTACCCGAGATCCGCCGGTTTTGACACCGACACCCACCGATTGATGTTAATGCGAGGAGTAGGGATTGCCATGCAATGGATGCACTAGAGCTATAAATGTATGAAAGCTGTGGGTGTGCATCCAACTTGCTTGCTCATGAAGACCTAGGGCACTTGAGGAGGCCCATTGTTGGAATATACAAGCCAAGTTCTATAACGAAATATTCCCACTAGTATATGAAAGTGATAACATGAGAGACTCTCTACTATGCAGATCATGGTGCTACTTTGAAGCACAAGTGTGGTAAAAGGATAGTAACATTGTCCCTTCTCTCTTTTTTCTCTCATTTTTTGGGCCTTCTCTTTTCTTTATGGACTTTCTCTTTTTTTGGGCCTTCTCTTTTTTATGGCCTTTCTCTCTTTTTTTTATTCCTCACTTGGGACAATGCTCTAATAATGATGATCATCACACTTCTATTTATTTACAACTCAATGATTACAACTCGATACTAGAACAAAGATGACTCTATATGAATGCCTCCGGCGGTGTACCGGGATATGCAATAAACCAAGAGTGACATGTATGAACGAATTATGAACGGTGGCTTTGCCACAAATACTATGTCAACTACATGATCATGCTAAGCAATATGACAATGTTGAATGTGTCATGATGAATGGAATGATGGAAAGTTGCATGGCAATATATCTCGGAATGACTATGGAAATGCCATAATAGGTAGGTATGGTGGCTGTTTTGAGGAAGATATAAGGAGGTTTATGTGTGACAGAGCGTATCGTATCACGGGGTTTGGCTGCACCGGCGAAGTTTGCACCAACTCTCAATGTGAGAAAGGGCAATGCACGGTACCGAAGAGGCTAGCAAGGATGGAAGGGTGAGAGTGCGTATAATCCATGGACTCAACATTAGTCATAAAGAACTTACATACTTATTGCAAAAATATACAAGTCATCAAAAACCTCGGCACTACGCGCATGCACCTAGGGGGGTAGATTGGTAGGAAAAGACCATCGCTCGTCCCCGACCGCCACTCATAAGGAGGACAATCAAATAACACCTCATGTTTCAAATTTGTTACACAATGTTTACCATACGTGCATGCTATGGGACTTGCAAACTTCAACACAAGCATTTCTCAAATTCACAACTACTCAACTAGCATGACTTTGATATTATTACCTCCGTATCTCAAAACAATCATCAAGCATTAAACTTCTCTTAGTATTCAACACACTCATGAGAAAGTTTTATTATTCTTGAATACCTAGCACATTAGGATTTTAAGCAAATTACCATGCTATTTAAGACTCTCAAAATAATCTAAGTTAAGCATGAGAGTTCATCTATTTCTTCAAAATAAAACTACCACCATGCTCTAAAAGATATAAGTGAAGCACTAGAGCAAATGACAAACTACTCCGAAAGATATAAGTGAAGATCAATGAGTAGTCAAATAATTATGCAACTATGTGAAGACTCTCTAACATTTAATAATTTCAGATCTTGGTATTCTATTCAAACAGCAAGCAAAGCGAAATAAAATGACATTCTAAGAATAGCAAACATCATGTGAAGAAGCAAAAACTTAGGATCAACCGATACTAACCGATAGTTGTTGAAGAAGAAAGGTGGGATGCCAACCGGGGCATCCCCAAGATTAGATGCTTGAGACTTCTTGAAATATTATCTTGGGATGCCTTGGGCATCCCCAAGCTTGAGCTTTTGTGTCTCCTTAATTCCTCTCATATCACGGTCTCCCTAAATCTCAAAAGCTTCATCCACACAAAACTGAACAAGGACTCGTGAGATAAGTTAGTATAAACCATTGCAAAAACCTTATCATACTCTAATGTAGAAAATCAATAAAATTATTATTCAACATTGCATACTAAATGACTCTGCATATTTAATAGTCCTATCCTCAAATATAATCATTAAAGAAGCAAACATATGCAAACAATGCAAACATAACAGCAATCTGCCTAAACAGGATAGTCTGTAAAGAATGCTGAAACATCCATACTTCCCTAGCTCCAAAAATTATGAAAGAAAATTCCCACTGTAGTAAATTTATCAGATCTTAATATGCAAAAGGTTTCAACATTTTATCACATTCTGACTTTTCTAGGGAATTATTGCAACAGCGATAAACTTTCTGTTTTCAAACAGCAACATGTATACTTGTAACATAGGCATAGTAAAGGCTATCAATGCCACTTTTATTGAAATAAAATATGAAAAACATTTTTCTAAATAAAAGCAAGCAAATCCTAACAAAATAAATTGATGCTCCAAGAAAAACACATATCATGTGGTGAATAAAAATATAGCTCCAAGTAAAGTTACCGATGAGCGAAGACGAAAGAGGGGATGCCTTACGGGGCATCCCCAAGCTTAGGCTATTGGTTGTCCTTGAATATTAACTTGGGGTGCCTTGGGCATCCCCAAGCTTAGTCTCTTTCCACTCCTTATTCCATGGTCCATCGAATCCTTACCCAAAACTTGAAAACTTCACAACACAAAACATAAAGTAGAAAACTCGTGAGCTCCGTTAGCGAAAGAAAACAAAAGACCACTTCAAGGTACTGTAATTAACTCATTATTTATTTATATTGGTGTTAAACCTACTGTATTCCAACTTCTCTATGGATTATAAACTATTTTACTAGCCATAGATTCATCAAAATAAGCAAACAACACACGAAAAACAGAATCTGTCAAAAACAGAACAGTCTGTAGTAATCTGTAGCTAGCGCAAGATCTGGAACCCCAAAAATTCTAAAGTAAATTTATGGAAGTGAATAATTTATCTATTAATCATATACAAAAAGAACTAACTAAATATCACTTTCCAAATAAAAATAGCAGCAATTCTTGTGAGCGCTAAAGTTTCTGTTTTTTACAGCATGATCAACAAGACTTTCCCCAAGTCTTCCCAAAGGTTCTACTTGGCACAAACACTAATTAAAAGCATAAAACCACATCTAAACAGAGCCTAGATGAATTATTTATTACTAAACAGAAACAAAAAGCAAGGAACAAAAATAAAGTTGGGTTGCCTCCCAACAAGCGCTATCGTTTGACGCCCCTAGCTAGGCATGCTGATTTCATCGATGCTCACATAAAAGATAAGAATTGAAACATAAAGAGAGCATCTTGAAGAATATGACTAGCACATTTAAGTCTAACATACTTCCTATGCATAGGGATTTTGTGAGCAAACAACTTATGGGAACAAGAATCAACTTGCATAGGAAGGTAAAACAAGCATAACTTCAAGATTTTAAGCACATAGGGAGGAAACTTGATATTATTGCAATTGCTACAAGCATATATTCCTCCCTCATAATAATTTTCAGTAGCATCATGAATGAATTTAACAGTATAACCAGTACCTAAAGCATTCTTCTCATGATCTACAAGCATAGAAAATTTATTACTCTCCACATAAGCAAAATTCTTCTTATTCGGAATAGTGGGAGTATCATAGGAAACTTGAATACTATAAATTGTTTCCACATTAAAAGAGTAATCTTCAGAGAAGGGGTAATCATAATCATGACAATTTATATAAATATAATCACTACTTTTTATAGCATAAGTATCATCACAATAATCATCATAAGTAGGAGGCATGCTATCATCATTATAAACTTGCATATCAAAACTTGGGAGACTAAAAATATCATCTTTATTAATCATAGCTTCCCCAAGCTTGGGACAAACATTAATTGCAGCAAATATATTCTCAAAAACATCATGTTCATCAAACATAGCATCCCCAAGCTTGGGCCTTTTCATATCATAAGCATAATCACTTTCATCATCAATAGTATGGATAGCACCAATAGTATAGCAATTATCACATTCTTCCAAGCAAGTGCCAAAAAGATTTTCAAGATCATAAGAAGTATCATTATCTTCCACAATTATATTTTCATGAGGCACAATAGTAATAGGAGCAACATTATTTGGGGGAGATATATTTTTACCTCTCTTCCTTTTTCTTTTCTTCTTCTTCACCACATCATGTGTGGGTTCAATCCTCTTTTTGGAGCTCCTTATTAATGAGATTGGTTGAATAGGAGGCTCCTCCTCGTTACCTGATTCATCATAAGAAATAATAGGAGGGTATTGGGAAGTCTCTTCCCTTTCATTAGTATTCTCTTCATCTTCTATTTGTTTTCTTTTCTTTATGTAATTGTCAATATAAGGGTTTTCAATACAATTCATTGTACAATACATATAAATTTTCTCTAGATCAAAATGTAGAACTTTATCAAGGGCAAATTTTGGAATATCCTTAGTTATACGTTTAATTTCTTCATAACCCAAGAGCAAACTAAGTTCATTATGATGTGCAAGGGAAATCAAGTCATCACAATTTTTGGACACGATGCGATCATGAAACAATTTGCATTGGGTACTAAAATGATCACGTTCAGTGCAAAGTTCACAAGTAGGGCTAAGAAAAAAATAAATTTTCAGCACATTCATCTAGCTCTTCTTGCAACAATTTAGTTTCTAAGTACTTATGCCTCTTGCAATATCTATCTTCCCTATTTGGTGTTTACTTACAAACCCAATGCACTTCACAAAAATTGACATGTTTATAGGAGACATTTTCATCATAACTAGTGCAATCATCATTAGTATCATGGATATTCAAAGAATTCATACTAACAACATTGCAATCATGCTCATCATTCAAATATTTAGTGCCAAACATTTTATAGATTTCTTCTTCTAGCACTTGAGCACAATTATCCTTTCCATCATACTCATGAAAGATATTAAAAAGGTGAAGTGTATGAGACAAACTCAATTCCATATTTTTGTAGTTTTCTTTTATAAACTAAACTAGTGATAAAACAAGAAACTAAAAGACTCGATTGCAAGATCTAAAGATATACCTTCAAGCGCTAACCTCCCCGGCAACGGCGCCAGAAAAGAGCTTGATGTCTACTACACAACCTTCTTCTTGTAGACGTTGTTGGGCCTCCAAGTGCAGTGGTTTGTAGGACAGTAGCAAATTTCCCTCAAGTGGATGACCTAAGGTTTATCAATCCATATGAGGCGTAGGATGAAGATGGTCTCTCTCAAGCAACCCGGCAACCAAATAACAAAGAGTCTCTTGTGTCCCCAACACACCCAATACAATGGTGAATTGTATAGGTGCACTAGTTCAGCGAAGAGATGGTGATACAAGTGCAATATGGATAGTAGATAATAGTTTTTGTAATCTGAAAATATAAAAACAGCAAGGTAACAAATGATAAAAGTGAGCGTAAAAGGTATTGCAATGCGTGGAAATAAGGCCTAGGGTTCATACTTTCGCTAGCGCAAGTTCCCTCAACAATAATATCATAATTGGATCACATAACTATCCCTTAACATGCAACAAAGAGTCACTCCAAAGTCACTAATAGCGGAGAACGAACGAAGAGATTATGGTAGGGTATGAAACCACCTCAAAGTTATTCTTTCCAATCAATCCGTTGGGCTATTCCTATAAGTGTCACAAACAGCCCTAGAGTTCGTACTAGAATAACACCTTAAGACACAAATCAACCAAAACCCTAATGTCACCTAGATACTCCAATGTCATCTCAAGTATCCGTGGGTATGATTATACGATATGCATCACACAATCTCAGATTCATCTATTCAACCAACACAAAGGACCTCAAAGAGTGCCCCAAAGTTTCTATAGGAGAATCACAACGAAAACGTGTGCCAACCCCTATGCATAGGTTCATGGGTGGAACCCGCAAGTTGATCACCAAAACATACATCAAGCGAATCACGTGGTATCCCATTGTCACCACAGATACGCACGACAAGACATACACCAAGTGTTCTCAAATCTTTAAAGACTCAATCCGATAAGATAACTTCAAAGGGGAAACACAGTTCATTACAAGAGAGTAGAGGGGGAAGAAACATCATAGGATCCAACTATAATAGCAAAGCTCGCGATACATCAAGATCGTATCACCTCAAGAACACGAGAGAGAGAGAGAGAGAGATCAAACACATAGCTACTGGTACATACCCTCAGCCCCGAGGGAGAACTACTCCCTCCTCGTCATGGAGAGCACCAGGATGATGAAGACGGCCACCGGAGAGGGATTGCCCCCTCCTGCAGGGTGCCGGAACGGGTCTAGATTGGCTTTTGGTGGCTACGGAGGCTTTTGGCGGCGGAACTCCCGATCTATTGTGCTCACCGTTGTTTTTAGTGTATATGGAGATATATAGGTGGAAGAAGTACGTCAGGGGGGCCACGAGGGGCTCACGAGGGTGGAGGGCGCGCCTAGGGGGGTGGGCGCGCCCCTGCCTCATGGCCTCCTCGCAGGTCCCCCGACATGCACTCCAAGTCTTCTGGGCTTCTTTCCTTCCAAAAATGAGTTCCGTAAAGTTTTAGGTCAATTGGACTCCGTTTGATTTTCCTTTTCTTCGAAACCGTAAAACAGGGTAAAAACAGAAACTAGCACTGGGCTCTGGGTTAATAGGTTAGTCCCCAAATGATATAAAAGTGTATAATAAAGCCCATAAACATTCAAAATAGTAGATAATATAGCATGGAGCAATCAAAAATTATAGATACATTGGAGACGTATTAGGAGGCGATTCGCTCTCCATCATCTCTGGCGGCACATCCCCTGAGGATGAGGATTGCTGGGGGAGATTGCAGGCCGGACTAAAAAAATAGAACTTAGAGTTATCATTATAGTCCATAGAGATTGGATGTATGTGAAGAAAAAATACGGACTACTTACAAGTCGGCTTGGGGGTTGGTCTGTCGAGGGTGTTTCGGGATGGCCTCGGCGTCTGATTCCGAGTCATCGGAGAGGGTAATCTTGTCCCTCTTGGATGCTTTGGCCTCCAAGTCTTCGGAGGCCGCCCTCTTCTTGCCCTTACGGGGAGGATCTTCTTCTTCTTCTTCTTCTTCTTCTTCTTCTTCTTCTTCCTCCTCCTTGTCGTCGTTGTCGCCCTCGTGAGAGGACTGGGCATCAGCTTCTCCGGACACTGCGTCCGAAGCGCCCTCCTCTTTTTTTCTTCTTCTTGTCTTTCTTTAACGACGCCTGGTATGGCACCGGGACCAGCATCCTCATTAGTAGAGGATCGGCTGGATTTTCATGGAGCGGAGCAGGACACCGGATCTGCTCCGCCTTTTTGGTCCAGACCTATTTGGAGATGGACTATTCAATATTTCTCATTAAGATGGACACACCAATTGGTGTTCGGAGGTTTTATAATTTACCTTGGAGGCTGGATGATTGCAGTCGAGGCCGGTGTCGTCCGATGACTTTGGCCACGACTTCTGCTTCTTGAAAAGCAGCTTCCATATCCCCTTATGTGTTGTGCTATAGAACCGTTGTAGAGTCCGCGGCCCTTCCGGATTGAACTCCCACATCCTAAGGGACCGCTGCTGGCAGGGAAGTGCTCGGTGGATCAACATCACTTGGATCACATCAGCGAGGGTAATGTCCTTCGCTATCATGCCTTGGACACGCTTCTGCAGTAGCATCACCTCATTGACCGACTCCTAGTCCGGACCCTTGTCGGTCCAGGATGTGAGCCTTAGCGGGGGTCCAGATCTGAAGGCTGGAGCAGCTGCCCACTTAGAGCCGCGGGGCTCTGTGATATAGAACCGTTCCTATTGCCATATCCGGACGGTGTCCACAAAGACTCCCTTTGGCCAGTTGACTTTGGGGAGTTTTCTCACCATGGCATCACCGCAGTTCGCGTGTTGCCCGCCGACCACCTTCGGCTTCATGTTGAAAATCTTGAGCCATAAGCCGAAGTGTGGAGGGACGCGGAGGAAGGCCTCACACACGACGATGAATGCCGAGATGTGGAGGAATGAATTTGGGGCCAGATCGTGAAAATCTAGCCCGTAGTAGAACATGAGGCCCCTCACAAAGGGGTGGAGGGCGAATTCGAGCCCGCGAAGGAAGTGGGGGATGAACACCACCCTCTCGCCGGGCTCCAGAGTGGGGATGATCTGCACTGGATCAGGAACCTGTGCTTGATTTCCGTGGTTAGATACCGCGCCTCACGCAGCTCCTTGATATTCTCCTCCATGATAGAGGAAGCCATCCACTTGCCCTGAGAACCTGCCATGGTCGAAGGAGTTGCGGAGCGGGGAAAAGCTTGGAACTTGGGCGCTGGAGCTCAAGGATGGTAGGCAGAGAGAGAGAGAGAATGAGGCGTGGGATGGAAGAGTTGGATTCTATCCACTTATATGGAGTGCGAATATCAAGCGCCCCCCTCCCTTGAGCCCTAAAACTTGCATGTTCCCAAGGGGTCGTGCGAACGACACGGTTAGATTACCAAAACTCGTATTGATGAGAATCCCGCAATAAGGGGACACAATCTCTGCTTTGACAAGATGTGTCGATAGGAGTTGCATGTTGAAAATGCGAGGCAGGAGGCCCCAAAAAACGGTTTGAAATGATAGCAAAGCTAAGCGTGATGTTTCTCTAGAAAAAGCTGTCGATGGATATATCTTATTTTAAGTATTATGCTTTTATGGTTGGAGGGTTAACCTGTTAAACAGATCCGGACATAGTTCTTGTTGATCAACTGCTCTAAAAGTATTCGGAGGAGGAACCCGCCTTACTACCGAAGACAATCTACGTGCCGGACATAGCGTCATTGAAGCCTGGTTCAGGGGCTACAAAGGGAGTCCTGGTTTAGGGGATCCTCGGGCGTCCGGGCTGTATAACCTGGGCCAGACTAATGGGCTGCGAAGATACAAGATAGAAGACTTTCCCCCGTGTCCTGATGGGACTCTCCTTTGCGTGGAAGGCAAGCTTGGCGTGCGGATATGAATATTCCTTTCTCTATAAACTGACTCTGTACAACCCTAGCCCCCTCCAGTGTCTATATAAACCGGAGGGTTTAGTCTGTAGAGGCAGTCATAATCATACAGGCTAGACATCTAGGGTTTAGCCATTATGATCTCATGGTAGATCAACTCTTGTAACCCCTATACTCATCAAATTCAATCAAGTAGGACGTAGGGTATTACCTCCATCAAGAGGGCCCGAACCTGGGTAAATATCGTGTCCCCTGCCTCTTGTTACCCTTGATCCTTAGACGCACAGACCGGGACCCCCTACCCGAGATCTGCTGGTTTTGACACCGACACACATCACTATAAGCCTTGCAAGCAATGTGACTAATGATTTAGTTATGGGATGATGCATTACGAAACGAGTAAAGAGACTTTCCGGTAACGAGATTGAACTAGGTATGATGATACCTACGATCGAATCTCGGGCAAGTAACATACCGATGATAAAGGGAACAACGTATGTTGTTATGTGGTTTGACCGATAAAGATCTTCATAGAATATGTAGGAGCCAATATGAGCATCCATGTTCCACTATTAGTTATTGATCAAAGATGTGTCTCGGTCATGTCTACATAGTTCTCGAACCCGCAGGGTCCGCACGCTTAGCGTTCGATGACGATTTGTATTATGAGTTATGTAAGTTGATGACCGAAGTTTTTCAGAGTCCTGGATGAGATCACAGACATGACGAGGAGTTTTGAAATGGTCGAGAGGTAAAGATTCATATATTGGAAGGTTGCATTCGGACACCGGAATGGTTCGGGTTTTTTCGGATGAGTTTCAGAGTACCAGGGGTTACCGGAACCCCCCGGGAAGTTCATGGGCCTTAGTGGAAAGGAGAGGAGGGCCACAAGGGAGGCCGCCCCCCATGGCTAGTCCGAATTGGACTAGGGAGGGGGGCGTTGCCCCCTCTTTCCTTCTCCCCTCTTCCTCCTTCCCTCTCTCTCTCCCTCTCTTGGAAAGGAAGGGGACTCCAACTAGGATTGGGAATCCTAGTTGGACTGCCCTATGGCGCGCGCCCCCCTATGGCCGGCCTCCTCTCCTCCCCCTTTATATACGTGGGAGGGGGTACCCCGAAGGTACACCAAGTCTTCTCTTAGCCGTGTGCGGTGCCCCCTCCACAGTTACACACCTCGGTCATATCGTCGTAGTGCTTAGGCGAAGCCCTGTGCCGGTAAATTCATCATCACTGTCAACACACAGTCGTGCTGACGGAACTCTCCCTCCTCCTCAACTAGATCAAGAGCTCGAGGGACGTAATCGAGCTAAACGTGTGCTGAACGCGGAGGTGCCGTACGTTCGGTGCTAAGATCGGTAGGATCGCGAATATGTTCGACTACATCAACCGCGTTACTAAACGCTTCCGCTTTCGGTCTACAAGGGTACGTAGACACACTCTCCCCTCTCATTGCTATGCATCTCCTAGATAGATCTTGCGCGATCGTATGTAAATTTTTTGAAATACTGTGTTACCCAACAGTGGCATCTGAGCCAGGTCTATGCGTAGATGTTATATGCACGAGTAGAACACAAAAAGTTGTGGGCGATAATAGTCATACTGCTTACCAGCAACGTCTGACTTTGATTGGGCGGTATTGTTGGATGAAGCGGCCTGGACCGACATTATATGACCATGTTCATGAGACTGGTTCTACCGACGTGCTTCGCACATAGGTGGCCGGAGGGTGTCTGTTTCTCCAACTTTAGTTGAATCGAGTTTGACTATGCCCGGTCCTTGTTGAAGGTTAAAAAAAGCACACTTGACGAAAAATCATTGTGGTTTGGATGCGTAGGTAAGAACGGTTCTTGCTAGAAGCCCGTAGCAGCCACATAAAACTTGCAACAACAAAGTAGAGTACGTCTAACTTGTTTTTGCAGGGCATGTTGTGATGTGATATGGTCAAGACGTGACGAGATATAAATTGTTGTATGAGATGATCATGGTTTGTAAAAGTTATTGGCAACTGCAGGAGCCTTATGGTTGTCTCTTTATTGTATGAAATGCAATCGCCATGTAATAGCTTTACTTTATCACTAAGCGGTAGCGATAGTCATAGAAGCAATAGTTGGCGAGCCGACAACGATGCTATGATGGAGATCAAGGTGTCAAGCCAGTGACGATGGTGATCATAACGGTGCTTTGGAGATGGAGATCAAAGGCACAAGATGATGATGGCCATATCATATCACTTATTTTGTTTGCATGTGATGTTTATCCTTTATGCATCTTATTTTGCTTAGTACAGCGGTAGCATTATAAGCTGATCCCTCACTAAATTTCAAGGTATAAGTGTTCTCCCTGAGTATGCACCGTTGCTACAGTTCGTCGTGCCGAGACACCATGTGATGATCGGGTGTGATAAGTTCTACATTCACATACAACGGGTGCAAGCCAGTTTTGCACGTGCAGAATACTCAGGTTAAACTTGATGAGCCTAGCATATGCAGATATGGCCTCGGAACACTAAGACTGAAAGGTCGATCGTGAATCGTATAGTAGATATGATCAACATAGTGATGTTCACCATTGAAAGCTACTCCATCTCACGTGGTTTAGTTGATATGGATCACGTGGTCATTTAGATGACTAGAGGGATGTCTATCTAAGTGGGAGTTTTTGAGTAATATGATTAATTGAACTTTAATTTATCATGAACTTAGTACCTGATAGTATTTGCATGTCTATGTTGTTATAGAGCAATGGCCCATGCTACCGTTCCTTTGAATTTTAATGCGTTCCTAGAGAAAGCTAAGTTGAAAGATGATGGTAGCAACTACACGGACTAGTTCCAAAACTTGAGGATTATCCTCATTGCTGCACAGAAGAATTACATCCTGGAAGCACCACTAGGTGCAAAACCCGCTGCAGGAGCAATTCCAGATGTTATGAACGTCTAGCAGAGCAAAGTTGATGACTACTCGATAGTTCAGTGTGCCATGCTTTACGACTTAGAATCGGGACTTCAATGACGTTTTGAACGTCATGGAGCATATGCGATGTTCCAGGAGTTGAAGTTAATATTTCAAGCAAATGCCCGAATTGAGAGATATGAAGTCTCCAATAAGTTCTATAGCTGCAAGATGGAGGAGAATAGTTCTGTCAGTGAACATATACTCAGAATGTCTGGGTACCACAACCACTTGACTCAACTAGGAGTTAATCTTCCTGATGATAGTGTCATTGACAGAGTTCTTCAATCACTGCCACCAAGCTACAAAAGCTTCGTGATGAACTATAATATGCAAGGGATGGATAAGACAATTCCCGAGCTCTTCGCAATGCTAAAGGCTGCAGAGGTAGAAATCAAGAAGGAGCATCAAGTGTTGATGGTTAACAAGACCACTAGTTTCAAGAAAAAGGGCAAAGGGAAGAAGGGGAACTTCAAAAAGAACGACAAGCAAGTTGCTGCTCAAGTGAAGAAGCCCAAGTCTGGACCTAAACCTAAGACTGAGTGCTTCTACTGCAAAGGGACTGGTCACTGGAAGCAGAACTGCCCCAAGTATTTGGCAGATAAGATGGATGGCAAAGTGAAAGGTATATTTGATATACATGTTATTGATGTGTACCTTACTAATGCTCGTAGTAGCGCTTGAGTATTTGATACTGGTTTTGTTGCTCATATTTTCAACTCAAAACAGGGGCTATGGATTAAACGAAGATTGGATAAGGACGAGGTGACGATGCGCGTGGGAAATGGTTCCAAAGTCGATGTGATCGCCGGTGGCACGCTACCTCTACATCTACCGTCATGGTTAGTTTTAGACCTAAATAATTGTTATTTGGTGCCAGCGTTGAACATGAACATTATATCTGGATCTTGTTTGATGCGAGACGGTTATTCATTTAAATCAGAGAATAATGGTTGTTCTATTTATATGAGTAATATCTTTTATGGTCATGCACCCTTGATGGGTGGTCTATTTTTGTTGAATCTCGACAGTAGTGATACACATATTCATAGTACTGAAGCCAAAAGATACAAGTTTAATAATGATAGTGCAACTTATTTGTGGCACTGTTTTAGTGACCCGACCTCAAATGGTTAAGTCTCTGTGCTTCAGTGTCATCCCTGGATCGGTAATGCTGACACACACAATACTCGAAAGATTTATAACAGAGTAGCAATCACACACACTTATTACATCGAATGTCTCAAAAGAGAACTTATTACAATAAATATGGCCTAAGACCATCTAATACAATAACAGTGGAAGGCTTGGAAGATAAAGTGAGTCCATCAACTCCAACGACATAGCTGAGCTGCATGGCCACGACCTAACGAACCTTACTCCTCGTCTGAAAAGTCTGCAACATAATACGTTGCAGCCCGAAAACGGACCAGCACATGGAATATGCTGACAATATAACACAGTTGAGCAAGAACAGAATAATGCTATCACTACATGCATATTTGGCTGGTGGAAAGCTCTATGGTTATAGTTTTTGCGAAAAGCCAATTTTTCCCTACAACAAAGGAATAAATTTTATTTAACTATCATGGTAGTTGAAACATCATTGAGAAGGTTCCTCCAACTCAATCCCAATTTAAGTAATTATCAACCCAGCAATATTAATTAAGAGTGATGAGATACTTAGGATACCCCAAGTACTAGATACTCAAGATTTGTCCATAACCGGGGACACGGCTAACCATGATTAGATTGTACACTCTGCAGAGGTTTGCGCACTTTTCCCCACAAGACTCGATCGCCTCCGTTGGATTTCTCGCACTACATGGTGTTTGAGAAACGTATGACCGAGACACAGTCTTTCAGAAACATTAACTCTTTACTCCGGGTAGACCATACCAACCTACACCCCTCTACCTGCTGATCCACCTCTTCAAGAGCTCATGCAACCTACTCAACTATGCTAGAGCCCATAATAGCTTGTGGTTGCACACGGAAGTTTCTAGCATGAAAATATCTCAGTTCCCTTTGAGCCTGGGTGGCGGACCTTAGGATGATCACACGGGTACTCCGGGATATCCTAGGACAATACTGGGTTCTCCAGGTACCCAACAAGCAATCCACCCAGATGTGTATTAAAGTTGCCACCTTAAGTTGAACCATTAATTAACAATCTCACATCTGTCATGGATTCACTCACCCAAACCACGCCTACGAGCATAGCATAGCAATATAAGCAATACGTAGAAGTAACTCCCAAGGGTTTGAATATAACAGGGCAATAGGTTCTACCTCATCAACTACTTCCCAACCCACATGTTAATCACATCCTAATCATGCAATGTTTGAGGATTGGAACTAATGCATAAAAACTGGGTATGAAAGGAGTATGATCAATGTGTTACTTGCCTTGTTGACGATCCGCAAAACCTAGGGACTCGTAGTAGCACGCTTCGCACTCCGGGAATTCTATTGCAAACAAACAATAGCATACATAAGCAATCAAGCAAAGAAGCATGGGTAAAACTCAAATAAGAAGAATTGACCAGAAAGTTCAACTTAAGAACTCCGGTTTGCAAAAAGAATCAAATCAAACGGAGCAACGTAACTCAAACTATGAAAGAAACAAGATCCGTTTACTAATCTGAACTGAAGTCAAATTTTACAGTACCAAAATCTTGTTCAAGTTGATTAAACAGAAAGAGGGTTTCGAGACAAAGATCTAGGCGCTTGAATCGCCTGATTCCGATAAACAAGCGAAAAGATAAACTGAAACAAAAATCGGATCAGAAATTGTGATTGAAAATAATCGTAGAAAATCCGAGAAAAAGAAAACTGACGAACAGGCTAACGAATGAACGTTCGTTGTCTGTAACTAACGAGCGAAAACTGTTTGTTAAAACGAACGTATGAACGAACGTCCGCAAAGTAACTAAACTGAGAAAACCGGTGAATCGATCTATAAAAACGAAATTAGGGTTTCTAAAAAAACGGATCGTTTTTTTAAAACCGAACAACGGCGACGGCGGCTTATACCTCCGGCGAGGCTCCGGCGAGGCGGGGCGGCTCCGGCGAGGGGGGGGGGGCGCATGCGGCAGCGGGGCGGCGCGGGCGGCAACGACGAGCGGCAAAGGGTGGCGGCGGTGCGGCTAAGCGGCGGCGGTGGCGCTGCGGGCGGGGCGATGCAGGCGGCGGGGTTGGCAGCTCGGGTGGTGGTGGAGGGGGTCCGGGGCGGGGTATTTAAGGAGGGGGGCTGCTTGGGGGAGGGGCAAGGCGGCGCGGGGAGGAGGAGTCCCGGCCGGACTCGGGGTCGTGGCGGCGGTGGCCTCCCGGTCTCCTGGAGGGAGACGGCGACGCGGGGCTAGCGGGCCGGCTCGGTTGGGCTTCGGCCCAGTCGGGCGTAGAGAGTTTTTTTTAATAATTTCGCCGGAACTAAAATAAATCCTAGAAAATAAAATAAAATCTTAAAATACCAAAACAAATTTTCACCGCGTAAATAAAATATTTACAACGAGATGAACATTTTTTGGCCCTAAAATGCAATTTTGAAAAATGTGCAATTTTTCTAATGCAAATAAAATGGCAATAAAATCCGAATAAAATCAAATATTTGATTTTAATATTTTTCCTCCAATATTTCAATTATTTTGGAGAAATCATATTATCTCCTCTCATATATTTTAATATGAAATATTTTTTGAGAGAAAAATAATTAAAACCAAAATCCTCGTTTCAATATTTGATAAAATTCAAATATGAAAACAATGAAATCCCCAACTCTCTCTTAGGGTCCTTGAGTTGCTTAGGTTTCGAGGATCGGGAAAAGAAATGCAGTAAAATATGATATGCATGGATGATCTATGTATAACATTCCAAATTGAAAATTTGGGATGTTACAGCTGTCGTTTAGGTCATATTGGTGTAAAGCGCATGAAGAAACTCCATGCTGATGGGCTTTTGGAATCACTTGATTGTGAATCACTTGATGCTTGCAAACCATGCCGCATGGGCAAGATGACTAAGACTCCGTTCTCCGGAATAATGGAGCGAGCAACTGACTTATTGGAAATAATACATACTGATGTATGCGGTCCGATGAGTATTGAGGCTCGCGGTGGGTATCATTATTTTCTGACCTTCACAAATGATTTGAGCAGATATGGGTATATCTACTTGATGAAACATAAGACTGAAACATTTGAAAAGTCAAAGAATTTCAGAAGGAAGTGGAAAATCATCGTAACAAGAAAATAAAGTTTGTACGATCTAATCATGGAGGCAAATATTTGAGTTATGAATTTGGTCTTCATTTGAAACAATGCGGAATAGTTTTGCAGCTCACGCCACCTGGAACACCACAATGTAATGGTGTGTCCGAACATCATACTGCACTCTATTAGATATGGTGTGATCTATGATGTCTCTTACTGATTTACTGCTATCATTTTGGGGTTATGCTTTAGATACGTCAGCATTCACATTAAATAGGGCACCATCTAAATCCGTTGAGACGACACCATATGAACTGTGGTTTGGCAAGAAACCCAAGTTGTCGTTTCTTAAAGTTTGGGGCTGCGATGCTTATATGAAAAAGCTTCAACCTGATAAGCTCGAACCCAAATCGGAGAAATGTGTCTTCATAGGATACTCAAAGAAAACTGTTGGGTACACCTTCTATCATAGATCCGAAGGTAAGACATTCGTTGCTAAGAATGGATCCTTTCTAGCGAAGGAATTTCTCTTGAAATAAGTGAGTGGGAGGAAAGTAGAACTTGATGAGGTAATTGTACCTTCTCCCTTATTGAAAAGTAGTTCATCATAGAAATCAGTTCCAGTGATTCCTACACCAATTAGTGAGGAAGTTAATGATGATGATCATGAAACTTCAGATCAAGTTACTACGGAACCTCGTAGGTCAACCAGAGCAAGATCCGCACCAGAGTGTACGGTAATCCTGTTCTGGAGGTCATGTTACTTGACCATGACAAACCTACGAACTATGAGGAAGCTATGATGAGCCCATATTTCGTGAAATGGCTTGAAGCCATGAAATCTGAGATGGGATCCATGTATGAGAACAAAGTATGGACTTTGGTTGACTTGCCCGATGATCGGCAAGCAATAGAGAATAAATGGATCTTCAAGAAGAAGACTGACGCTGACAGTAATGTTACCGTCTACAAAGCTCGACTTGTTGCAAAAGGTTTTCAACAAGTTCAAGGAGTTGACTACGATGAGACCTTCTCACCCATAGCGATGCTTAAGTCTGTCCGAATCATGTTAGCAATTGCCGTATTTTATGATCATGAAATTTGGCAAATGGATGTCAAAACTGCATTACTTAATGGATATCTTAAAGAAGACTTGTATATGATGCAACCAGAAGGTTTTGTCGATCCAAAAGGTGCTAACAAAGTGTGCAAGCTCCAGCGATCCATTTATGGACTGGTGCAAGCTTCTCGGAGTTGGAATATACGCTTTGATAGTGTGATCAAAGCATATGATTTTATATAGACTTTTGGAGAAGCCTGTATTTAAAACAAAGTGACTGGGAGCTCTGTAGCATTTCTAATATTATATGTGGATGACATATTGTTGTTTGGAAATAATACAAAATTTCTGGATAGCATAAAATGATACCTGAATAAGAATTTTTCAATGGAAGACCTCGGTGAAGCTGCTTATATATTGGGCATCAAGATCTATAGAGATGGATCAAGACGCTTAATTGGACTTTCACAAAGCACATACCTTGATAAAGTTTTGAAGAAGTTCAAAATGGATCAGTCAAAGAAAGGGTTCTTGCCTATGTTACAAGGTGTGAAGTTGAGTCAGACTCAATGCCGGACCACTGCAGAAGATAGAGAGAAAATAAAAGTCATTCCCTATGCCTCAGCCATAGGTTCTATCATGTATGCAATGCTGTGTACCAGGCCTGATGTGTGCCTTGCTATAAGTTTAGCAGGGAGGTACCAAAGTAATCCAGGAGTGGATCACTGGACATCGGTCAAGAACATCCTGAAATACCTGAAAAGGACTAAGGATATGTTTCTCGTTTATGGAGGTGACAAAGAGCTTGTCATAAATGGTTACATCGATGCAAGATTTGACACTGATCCGGATGACTCTAAGTCACAAACCAGATACGTATTTATATTGAATGGGGGAGCTGTTAGTTGGTGCAGTTCCAAGCAGAGTGTCGTGGAGGGATCTACGTGTGGAGCGGAATACATAGCTGCTTCGGAAGCAGCATATGAAGGAGTCTGGATGAAGGAGTTCATATCCGATCTAGGTGTAATACCTAGTGCATCGGCTCCAATGAAAATCTTTTGTGACAATACTGGAGCAATTGCCTTGGCGAAGGAATCCAGATTTCTCAAGAGAACCAAACACACCAAGAGATGCTTCAATTCCATCCACGATCAAGTCAAGGAGGGAGACATAAAGATTTGCAAGATACATACGGATCTGAATGTTGCAGACCCGTTGACTAAGCCTCTCTCATGAGTAAAACATGATCAGCACCCAGACTCCATGGCTGTTAAAATCAACTATGTAATCTAGATTATTAACTCTAGTGCAAGTGGGAGACTGAAGGAAATATGCCCTAGAGGCAATAATAAATTTGTTATTTATATTTCCTTATATCATGATAAATGTTTATTATTCATGCTAGAATTGTATTAACCGGAAACTTAGTACATGTGTGAATACATAGACAAACAGAGTGTCCCTAGTATGCCTCTACTAGACTAGCTCGTTAATCAAAGATGGTTAAGTTTCCTGACTATAGACATGTGTTGTCATTTGATGAACCGGATCACATCATTAGGGAATGATGTGATGGACAAGACCCATCTGTTATCTTAGCATAATGATCGTTTAGTTTTATTGCTATTGCTTTCTTCATGACTTATACAAGTTCCTCTGACTATGAGATTATGCAACTCCCGAATACCAGAGGAACACCTTGTGTGCTATCAAACGTCACAACGTAACTGGGTGATAATAAAGTTGCTCTACAAGTGTCTCCGATGGTGTTTGTTGAGTTGGCATAGATCGAGATTAGGATTTGTCACTTTGAGTATCAGAGAGGTATCTCTGGGTCCTCTCGGTATTGCACATCACTATAAGCCTTGCAAGCAATGTGACTAATGAGTTAGTTACGGGATGATGCATTACAGAACAAGTAAAGAGACTTGCCAGTAACGAGATTGAACTAGGTATGATGATACCGACAATCAAATCTCATGCCAGTAACATACTGATGACAAAGGGAACAACGTATGTTGTTATGCGGTTTGACCAATAAACATCTTCGTAGAATATGTAGGAGCCAATATGAGCATCCAGGTTCCGCTATTGGTTATTGAACGGAGACATGTCTCGGTCATGTCTACATAGTTATCGAACCCATAGGGTCCGCACGCTTGATGTTCGATGACGATTTGTACTATGAGTTATGTGATTTGATGACCGAAGTTTGTTCGGAGTCCCAGATGAGATCACGGACATGACGAGGAGTCTCAAAATGGTCGAGAGGTAAAAATTCATATATTGGAAGGTTGTATTCAGACACCGGAATGGTTCGGGTTGTTTTGGATGAGTTTTGGAGTACCGGGGTTACCGGAACCCCCCGGAAGTTCATGGGCCTTCATGGGCCTTAGTGGAAAGGAGAGGAGGGCCACAAGAGAGGCCGTGCCCCCCATGGCCAGACTGAATTGGACTAGGGAGGGGGGCGGCGCCCCCTCTTTCCTTCTCCCCTCTTCCTCCTTCCCTCTCTCTCCCTCTCTTGGAAAGGAAGGGGACTCCAACTAGGATTGGGAATCCTAGTTGAACTCCCCTATGGCGCGCGCCCCCCTATGGCCGGCCTCCTCTCCTCCCCCTTTATATACATGGGATGGGGCACCCCAAAGGTACACCAAGTCTTCTCTTAGCCGTGTGCGGTGCCCCCCTCCATAGTTGCACACCTCGGTCATATTGTCATAGTTCTTAAGCGAAGCCCTGCGCTGGTAACTTCATCATCACCGTTAACACACCGTTGTGCTGACGGAACTCTCCCTCGTCCTCACCTGGATCAAGAGCTCGAGGGACATCATCGAGCTGAACGTGTGATGAACATGGAGGTGCCGTATGTTCGGTGCTAGGATCGGTTGGATTGCGAAGATGTTCGACTACATCAACCGCGTTACTAAACGCTTCCGCTTTCGGTCTACAAGGGTACGTAGACACACTCTCCCCTCTCGTTTCTATGCATCTCCTAGATAGATCTTGCGTGATCATAGGTAAATATTTTGAAATACTGCGTTACCCAATAGTTACACTGCTGCATAGAGGGGGAGAGAGTTGGTGATGACGGCGATGAGGTTGTTGGTGTAGATCGTCGTCACGATGATGGCGTCGGCGGCGTTCTGACGCCACCGGAAGTGAGGGGGAGAGAGCCCCCCCTCCTTCTTCTTCTTCCTTGACCTCCCCCCTAGATGGGAGGAGGGTTTCCCCCTCTGGTCCATGGCCTCCATGGTGGCGGAGGAGCAAGAGCCCCTCCGAGATTGGATCTCTCTATGTTTCTTTCTGTTTCTGCGCTCTCTGTTTTTGGCCTTTCACCGTTTCTTAAATCCCCGGAGATCCGTAACTCCGATTGGGCTGAAATTTTAACACGATTTTATCTGGATATTAGCTTTCTTGCGCCAAAAGAAGGGCACCAACCGCCTTACGGGTTGGCCACAAGGGTCTAGGGAACGCCCTACCCCCTGGGGCGCACCCCTGCCTTGTGCCCCCCTCGGGCATCGTCTCACATTGATTCCAATTCCCAAAATTCACATATATTCCAAAAAAATCTCTGTAAGTTTTTATCGCGTTTGAACTCCGTTTGATATGGATTTTCTGTGAAACAAAAAACATGCAACAAACAGGAACTGGCACTGGGCACTAGATCAATATGTTAGTCACAAAAATAGTATAAAAAATTGTATAATATTGGCATGGAACAATCAAAAATTATAGATACAACGGAGACGTATCAGCTGTTGACTGGTTAACCTGACATGTGGGACCCACTATCATTGACACATCAAATAATCAAGAACTTATTAGAGTAATTAGGTAATTATGTTAATTAAGTTTAATTAAACCAAATTAATTAAGATAAAAAATTCATCAGTTACTTAATTAGTTCTTCCAAGCCCGCTTCTAACCACCCTGGCCAACCAAAAAAACACCCGCCCCTCCCGCGCTTTCCTTCCGATGCATGCGCCGCTTAACGCGTCATATTCATGCCAACGTAGAGCACGCAGCGGCTGGCATTGATGCCGCGATGTGATCAAAGGGACAGAGGGCGGCGCTGACCGAAGCGACCTCTCGGGAACCGCCGCTTCAATGCAGACGCAACTTCCCGTGGAACAGACTTCGGCCGTTGCACCGTATCGAAGCGAGATGACGGCTCCTTCACATGGCCTAGCCACAACTTTATAATTGGTGATCCGACGAAGCACAGAGTCGCAATCCCCTTCCCCCAGCACATCCGCACTCCTTCGCCTCCCCGTCACCCACCTTGCCGAGCCCTTGTGATGGCAATATGCCCTAGAGGCAATAATAAAGTTGTTATTATTATATTTCGTTATTCATGATAAAGGTTTATTATTCATGATAAAGGTTTATTATTCATGCTAGAATTGTATTGACCGGAAACTTAAATACATGTGTGAATACATAAACAAATATCGTGTCCCTAGTGAGCCTCTACTAGACTAGCTCGTTGATCAAAGATCGTTAAGGTTTCCTAACCATGGAAATGTGTTGTCACTTGATAATGGGATCACATCATTAGGAGAATGATGTGATGGACGAGACCCATCCATTAGCTTAGCATATGATCGTTCAGTTTATTGCTATTACTTTCTTAATGTCAAATACATATTCCTTCGACAATGAGATCATGCAACTCGCGAATACCAGAGAAATACCTTGTGTGCTTTCAAAACTCACAACATAACTGGGTGATCACGAAGATGCTCTACAGGTATGTCCGAAGGTATCTGTTGAGTTGGCATGGATCGAGATTCGGATTTGTCACTCCGTGTATCGGGGAGGTATCTCTGGGCCCTCTCGGTAATACACATCACAAGAAGCTTGCAAGCAAAGTGACTAAGGAGTTAGTTACGAGATGATGTATTATAGAATGAGTAAAGAGACTTGCCGGTACTGAGATTGAACTAGGTATGAAGATACCGATGATACGTCTCCATCGTATCTATAATTTTTTATTGTTCCATGCTATTATATTATCTGTTTTGGATGTTTAATGGGCTTTATTATACACTTTTATATTATTTTTGGGACTAACCTACTAACCCAAGGCCCAGTGCAAATTGTTGTTTTTTTGCCTATTTCAGTGTTTCACGGAAAAGGAATATCAAACGGAATGAAACCTTCGGGAGAGTTATTTTTGGAACAAACGTGATCCAGGGGACTTGGAGTAGACGTCAAGAAAGGAGCGAGGAGACCACGAGGCAGGGAGGTGCACCCCCACCCTCGTGGGCCCCTTGCAGCTCCACCGACCTACGTCTTCCTCCTATATATATATCCATATACCCCAAAAACATCCAGGAGCACTACGAAACCCTATTTCCACCGCCGCAACCTTCTGTACCCAAGAGAATCCCATCTTGGGGCCTTTTCCGGAGCTCCTCCGGAGGGGGAATCAATCACGGAGGGCTTCTACATCAACACCATAGCCTCTCCGATGATGTGTGAGTAGTTTAACACAGACCTTCGGGTCCATAGTTATTAGCTAGATGGCTTCTTCTCTCTCTTTGGATCTCAATACAAAGTTCTTCTCGATCTTCTTAGAGATCTATTCGATGTAATTATTTTTGCAGTGTGTTTGTCGAGATCTGATGAATTGTGGGTTTATGATCAAGATTATCTATGAACAATATTTGATTCTTCTCTGAAATCTTTTATGCATGATTTAAATATCTTTGCAAGTCTCTTCAAATTATCAGTTTGGTTTGGCCTACTAGATTGATCTTTCTTGCAATGGGAGAAGTGCTTAGCTTTGGGTCCAATCTTGCGGTGTCCTTTCCCAGTGACAACAGGGGCAACAAGGCACATATTGTATTGTATTGTATTGTTGCCATCGAGGATAAAAAGATGGGGTTTATATCATATTGCTTGAGTTTATCTCTCTACATCATGTCATGTTGCCTAATGCGTTACTCTGTTCTTATGAACTTAATACTCTAGATGCATGCTAGATAGCAGTCGATGTGTGGAGTAATAGTAGTCGATGCAGAATCGTTTCGGTCTACTTGTCGCGGACGTGATGCCTATATACATGATCATGCCTAGATATTCTCATAATTATGCACTTTTTTATCAATTTCTCGACAGTAATTTGTTTACCCACCGTAATACTTATGCTATCTTGAGAGAAGCCACTAGTGAAACCTATGGCCCCCGGGTGTATTTTCCATCATATAAGTTTCCAATCTCTTTTATTTTGCAATCTTTATTTTCCAATCTATATCATAAAAATACCAAAAATATTTATCTTATTATCTCTATCAGATCTCACTCTCGTAAGTGACCGTGAAGGGATTGACAATGCCTTTATCACGTTAGTTGTGAGGTTCTTATTTGTTTGTGTAGGTGCGAGGTGACTTGGGTGTAGTCTCCTACTGGATTGATACCTTGGTTCTCAAAAACTGTGGGAAAAATACTTACACTACTTTGCTGCATCACCCTTTTCTCTTCAAGTGAAAACCAACGCAGTGCTCAAGAGGTAGCAACCGACGATCGAATATCGGGCAAGTAACATATCGACAGACAAAGGTAATTATGTATGTTGTCATAAGGTTCGACCGATAAAGATCTTCATAGAATATGTTGGAACCAATATGGGCATCCATGTTTTGCTATTGGTTATTAACCGAGAGGCGTCTCGGTCATGTCTACATCATTCTCGAACCCGTAGGGTCCGCACACTTAACGTTCGTTGACGATATAGTATTATATGAGTTTTGTGAGTTGATGACCGAATCTTGTTCGGAGCCCCGGATGAGATCACAGACATGACGAGGAGCTCCATAATGGTCCGAAGGTAAATATTTATATATAGGGCAATGCTATTTGGTCACTGAACAGGTTTCGGAATGTATCAAGTAGTCATCGGATCACCGGAAGGGGTTCCAGGAGGCACCGGGAGGTTAATGGGCCATATGGGCCAAAAGAGAGGAGCACACCAGCCCACAAGGGGCTGGTGCTCCCTCTTGAGCACTGCGTTGGATTTCCTTGAAGAGGAAAGGATGATGCAGCAAAGTAGCGTAAGTATTTCCCTCAGTTTTTGAGAACCAAGGTATCAATCCAGTAGGAGGTCACGCGCGAAGTCCCTAGTACCTGCAGAAAACAAATAACTCCTCGCAACCAACGCGATAAGGGGTTGTCAATCCCTTCACGGTCACTTACGAGAGTGAGATCTGATAGATATGATAAGATAATATTTTGGGTATTTTTGTGATAAAGATGCAAAGTAAAATAAAAGCGAAGGAAATAACTAAGTATTGGAGGATTAATATGATGAAGACAGACCCGGGGGGCATAGGTTTCACTAGTGGCTTCTCTCGAGAGCATAAGTATTTTACGGTGGGTGAACGAATTACTGTTGAGCAATTGACAGAATTGAGCATAGTTACGAGAATATCTAGGTATGATCATGTATATAGGAATCACGTCCGAGACAAGTAGACCGACTCCTGCCTGCATCTACTACTATTACTCCACTCATCAACCACTATCCAGCATGCATCTAGAGTATTAAGTTCAAGAAAACAGAGTAACGCCTTAAGCAAGATGACATGATGTAGAGGGATAAATTCATGCAATATGATAAAAAACCCATCTTGTTATCTTCGATGGCAACAATACAATACATGCCTTGCTACCCCTACTGTCACTGGGAAAGGACACCACAAGATTGAACCCAAAGCTAAGCACTTCTCCCATTGCAAGAAAGATCAATCTAGTAGGCCAAACCAAACTGATAATTCGAAGAGACTTGCAAAGATAACCAATCATACATAAAAGAATTCAGAGAAGATTCAAATATTGTTCATAGATAGTCTTGATCATAAACCCACAATTCATCGGTCTCAACAAACACACCACAAAAAGAAGATTACATCGAATAGATCTCCACAAGAGAGGGGGATAACTTTGTATTGAGATCCAAAAAGAGAGAAGAAGCCATCTAGCTAATAACTATGGTCCCGAAGGTCTGAGGTAAACTACTCACACTTCATCGGAGAGGCTATGGTGTTGATGTAGAAGCCCTCCGTGATGGATGCCCCTTCTAGCGGAGCTCCAGAACAGGCCCCAAGATGGGATCTCGTAGATACAGAAAGTTACGGTGGTGGAATTAGGGTTTTGGCTCCGTATCTGATCATTTGGGGGTACGTAGGTGTATATAGGAGGAAGAAGTACGTCGGTGGAGCAACAGGGGGCCCACGAGGGTGGTGGGCGCGCCTGGGGGGGGGGGGTAGGCGCGCCCCCTACCTCGTGGCCTCCTCCTTTATTTCTTGATGTAGGGTCCAAGTCTCCTGGATCATGTTCGGTGAGAAAATCACGTTCCCGAAGGTTTCATTCCGTTTGCACTCCGTTTGCTATTCCTTTTCTTCGAATCCCTAAAATAGGCAAAAAAACATCAATTCTGGGCTGGGCCTCCGGTTAATAGGTTAGTCCCAAAAATAATATAAAAGTGGATAATAAAGCCCAATAATGTCCAAAACAGTAGATAATATAGCATGGAGCAATCAAAAATTATAGATACGTCGGAGATGTATCAAGCATCCCCAAGCTTAATTCCTGCTCGTCCTCGAGTAGGTAAATGATAAAAATAGAATTTTTGATGCGGAGTGCTACTTGGCATAACTTTAATGTAATTCTTCTTAATTGTGGTATGAATATTCAGATCCGAAAGATTCGATATAAAAGTTTAATATTGACATAAAAATAATAATACTTCAAGCATACTAACAAAGTAATCATGTCTTCTCAAAATAACATGGCAAAAGAAAGTTATCCCTACAAAATCATATAGTCTGGCTATGCTCTATCTTCACCACACAAAATATTTAAATCATGCACAACCCCGATGACAAGCCAAGCAATTGTTTCATACTTTTGACATTCTCAAACTTTTGCAATCTTCACGCAATACATGAGCGCGAGCCATGGATATAGCACTATATGTGGAATAGAATGGTGGTCCTGGAGAAGACAAAAAGGGAGAAGATAGTCTCACATTAACTAGGCGTATCAACGGGCGATGGAGATGCCCACCAATAGATATCAATGTGAGTGAGTAGGGATTGCCATGCAACGGATGCACTAGAGCTATAAGTATATGAAAGCTCAACAAAATAAACTAAGTGGGTGTGGATCCAACTTGCTTGCTCATGAAGACCTAGGGCATTTTGAGGAAGCCCATCATTGGAATATACAAGCCAAGTTCTATAATGAAAAATTCCCACTAGTGTATGAAAGTGATAACATAGGAGACTCTCTATCATGAATATCATGGTGCTACTTTGAAGCAGAAGTGTGGTAAAGGATAGTAACATTGTCCCTTCTCTCTTTTTCTCTCATTTTTTTATTTGGGCCTTTTCTCCCTTTTTATGGCCTCTTTTCTTTTTTTTTTGTCCGGAGTCTCATCCCGACTTGTGGGGGAATCATAGTCTCCATCATTCTTTCCTCACTTGGACAATGCTCTAATAATGATGATCATCACACTTTTATTTTCTTACAACTCAACAATTACAACTCGATACTTAGAACAAAATATGACTCTATATGAATGCCTCCTACGATGTACCGGGATATGCAATGAATCAAGAGTGACATGTATGAATGAATTATGAATGGTGGCTTTGCCACAAATACGATGTCAACTACATGATCATGCTAAGCAATATGACAATGATGGAGTGTGTCATAATAAACATAACTGTGGAAAGTTGCATGGCAATATATCTCGAAATGGCTATGGAAATGCCATAATAGGTAGGTATGGTGGCTGTTTTGAGGAAGGTATATGGTGGGTGTATGATACCGGCGAAAGGTGCACGGTATTAGAGAGGCTAGCAATGGTGGAAGGAAGAAGAGTGCGTATAATCCATGGACTCAACATTAGTCATAAAGAACTCATATACTTATTGCAAAAATCTACAAGTTATCAAAGCAAAGTATTACACGCATGCTCCTAGGGGGATATATTGGTAGGAAAAGACCATCGCTCGTCCCCGACCGCCACTCATAAGGAAGACAATCAAAAAATAAATCATGCTCCGACTTCATCACATAACAGTTCACCATACGTGCATGCTATGACAAACTTTAGCACAAGTATTTCTCAAATTCACAACTACTCAACTAGCACAACTTTAATATCACCATCTTCATATCTCAAAACAATTATCAAGCATCAAACTTCTCATAGCATTCAACACACTCATAAGAAAGTTTTTACTATTCTTGAATACCAAGCATATTAGGATATTTAAGCAAATTACCATGCTATTTAAGATTCTCAAAATAATCTAAGTGAAGCATGAGATATCAATAGTTTCAATAAAACAATTCCACCACCGTGCTCTAAAAGATATAAGTGAAGTACTAGAGCAAAATTATATAACTCAAATGATATAAGCGAAGCACATAGAGTATTCTAACAAATTCCAAATTATGTATGGCTCTCTCAAAAGGTGTGTACATAAAGGATGATTGTGGTAAACTAAAAATCAAAGACTCAAATCATACAAGACGCTCCAAGCAAAACACATATCATGTGGTGAATAAAAATATAGCTCCAAGTAAAGTTATCGACAGAAGTAGATGAAACATGGGATGCCTTCCGGGGCATCCCCAAGCTTTGGCTTTTAGGTGTCCTTATATTATCTTGGGGGTGCCATGGGCATCCCCAAGCTTAGGCTCTTGCAACTCCGTGTTCCATAATCCATCAAATCTTTACCCAAAACATGAAAACTTCACAACACAAAACTTAAAGTAGAAAATCTCGTGAGCTCCGTTAGCGAAAGAAAACAAAAGACCACTTAAAGGTACTGTAATGAACTCATTATTTATTTATATTGGTGTTAAACCTAATGTATTCCAACTTATCTATGGTTTATAAACTATTTTACTAGCCATAGATTCATCAAAATAAGCAAACAACACACGAAAAACAGAATCTGTCAAAAACAGAACAGTCTGTAGTAATCTGTAGCTAGAACAAGATCTGGAACCCCAAAAATTTTAAAATAAATTTCTGGACGTGAAGAATTTATCTATTAATCATTTTAAAAACGAATTAACTAAATATCACTTTCCAAATAAAAATGGAAGCAGTTCTCGCGAGCGCTAAAGTTTCTGTTTTTACAGCAAGATATCAAGACTTTCCCCAAGTCTTCCCAACGGTTCTACTTGGGACAAACACTAATTAAACACAAAAAAACAGAACCAAAAAAGAGTCTAGGTAAATTATTTATAACTAAACAGGAGCAAAAAGCAAGAAATAAAAATAAAATTGGCTTGCCTCCCAACGAGCGCTATCATTTAACGCCCCTAGCTAGGCATAAAAAGCAAGGATAGATCTAGGTATTGCCATCTTTGGTAGGCAATTCTTCAATGAGGCATCTACCATCCTTAGGAATTTCTTTATTTTTATTGATTATCAAACTTTTAGGCACAATATCGAAAAATTCATTTGTAACAAATGGTTCCTTAATGATAGCAAAAAGATTAGGATGAATACTTATAGATTTGAGATCCGCGGTTTCCTTACTAGAGGATTCACCCTTATTTTTAGGAACATACATAAGCTTGGAAATTTTAGTACGAGGACTTGGAGTATTCTTTACGGAAGAAAAGGCGGTTCCCAAGTTGGTAATAATACCCTCAAGTTTATCGATTCTAATGGAATCTTGATTTATTTTCTCATTAACTATAGGTTCCTTCTCTTTAATATTTTTCAAAGTGACTCCTACTTTAGAACCATATTGAGTGATTCGGTTGTGGATCCTTTTATCCAAATTTTCAATTAACCCTACAGTAGCAACTTTATTTTCAATAATTTCAAGTCTTTGCATTACATGCTCCAAAGTTAACATAGTTCCATTAACCAAAAGAGGTGGTGAGCCAAACAAATCTAACATAGCATTATAAGAATCAAAAGTATGGCTACCCAAAAAGTTCCCTCCGGTAATGGTATCAAGGATATATCTGTACCAAGGAGTAACACCTACACAAAAATTGCGAAGAAGAACGGAAGTAGATTGCTTCCTGGTAGATCTATTTTGAGCATTGCAAATTCTATACCAAGTGTATTTTAGATTTTCTCCCTCCCTTTGTTTAAAATTTAGAACTTCATTCTCAGGAGACAATGGAGAAGATAAAGGACTAGCCATAGTGACAAGCAAACGGAAAAGAGATGAACAGAAAAGAGAGGGAGGATAGAGAGAGAGGGCGAATAAAACGGCAAGGGTGAAGTGGGGGGGGGGTGGAAAACGAGAGGCAAATGGTAAATAATGTAATGCGGTAGATAAGGATTGTGATGGGTACTTGGTATGTTGAATTTTGCGTAGACTCCCCGGCAACGGCGCCAGAAATGGCTCGTTGTCAGGAGTCGAATCGTGACTTGCACAAACATCCCCGGCAACGGCACCAGAAATTCTTCTTGCTACCTCTTGAGCATTGCGTTGGATTTCCTTGAAGAGGAAAGGATGATGCAGCAAATTAGCGTAAGTATTTCCCTCAGTTTTGAGAACCAAGGTATCAATCCAGTAAGAGGTCACGCGCGAAGTCCCTAGTACCTGCACAAAACAAATAACTCCTCGAAACCAACGCAATAAGGGGTTTTCAATCCCTTCATGATCACTTACGAGAGTGAGATCTGATAGATATGATAAGATAATATTTTTGGTATTTTTGTGATAAAGATGCAAAGTAAAATAAAAGCAAATGAAATAACTAAGTATTGGAGGATTAATACGATGAAGATAGACCCGGGGGCCATAGGTTTCACTAGCGGCTTCTCTCGAGAGCATAAGTATTTTACGGTGGGTGAATGAATTACTCTTGAGCAATTGACAGAATTGAGCATAGTTATGAGAATATCTAGGTATGACCATGTATATAGGCATCACGTCCGAGACAAGTAGACCGACTCCTGCCTGCATCTACTACTATTACTCCACTCATCGACCGCTATCCAGCATGCATCCAGAGTATTAAGTTCAAGAAAATAGAGTAACGCCTTAAGCAAGATGACATGATGTAGAGGGATAAATTCATGCAATATGATAAAAACCCCATCTTGTTATCCTCAATGGCAAGAATACAATACGAGCCTTGCTGCCCCTATTGTCACTAGGAAAGGACACCGCAAGACTAAACCCAAAGCTAAGCACTTCTCCCATTGCAAGAAAGATCAATCTAGTAGGCCAAACCAAACTGATAATTCGAAGAGACTTGCAAAGATAACCAATCATACATAAAAGAATTCAGAGAAGATTTAAATATTGTTCATAGATAGTCTTGATCATAAACCCACAATTCATCGATCTCAACAAACACACCACAAAAAGAAGATTACATCGAATAGATCTCCACAAGAGAGGGGGAGAACTTTGTATTGAGATCCAAAAAGAGAGAACAAGCCATCTAGCTAATAACAATGGACCCGAAGGTCTGAGGTAAACTACTCACACTTCATCGGAGAGGCTATGGTGTTGATGTAGAAGCCCTCCGTGATGGATGCCCCCTCCGGCGGAGCTCCGGAACAGGCCCCAAGATGGGATCTCGTAGATACAGAAAGTTACGGCAGTGGAATTAGGGTTTTGGCTCCGTATCTGATCGTTTGGGGTATGTAGGTATATATAGGAGGAAGAAGTACGTCGGTGGAGCAATAGGGGGCCCACGAGGGTGGAGGGCGTGCCTGGGGGGGGAGGGGTAGGCGCGCCCCCTACCTCGTGGCCTCCTCCTTTATTTCTTGACGTAGGGTCCAAGTCTCCTGGATCATGTTTGTAACATTCCAAATTTTCAATTTGGAATGTTATACACTAGATCATCATTGCATATCATATTTTATTGCTTTTGGCCTGATCTAGAAATACTACGCAACTCAAGGACCCACGGAGAGAGTTGGGGATTTCGTTATTTTCATATTTGAGTTTTCTCAAATTTTGAAAATAGGATCATTTGATTTTATTTATTTTATATTCAATTGTTTCAATTATAAAAATAAGTGAGAGGGAATAAAATGACTTTCCCAAAATAAAGAAATATTGAGGATTTAATAAAAAAATCAAATATGATTTTATTTTGGAGTTTTCCGCTGTTTTATTTGAATTTAGAAAAATGCGCGTTTTTCAAAATTATATTTAGGCCCCAAATAAATGTTCACCTTGTCCGGCTTGATTTTAGAAGTCGGGGAAAATTTATTTCGGGATTTTTGGAGTCCATTTAGTATTTCTTTTATTTGTTTTTCTGCGCATATTGTTTTTTTATATAAAAAAACGCGAACCTACCTCGGGCCGTATTCGGCCAGGACTCCCCTGGCCTGCCCCCTTTATATCGCGCCCAAGCCCACCCCAGCCCACCCCAAACCCTAGCCCCGCCGCCGCCCGCGATCCGTGCTGTCGCCGTCGCCGGTTGCCGCCGCCGCCCGCTGCCCTCCCCGCCGCCGCCCATTGACCCGCCGCCGCCGCCATTGACCCGCCAGAGGTAGACCCCGTCGCCGTCGCGGTTTTCGAGAGAAAACCGTCGGTTTATTTTTTTAGGAACCCGGTTTATTTTTTAGATCGGTTTTTTGGTTTAGTTATTTAGCGGACGTTCGTCCGTACGTTCGTTTTAACGAACGGTTTTCGTCGTTTAGCCGCAGACAGCGAATGTTCGTTCGTTAGCCTGTTCGTTTGTTTTTCTTTTTCTCAAATATTCCGCGATTATTTTCAATCGCGATTTCTGATCCGATTTTCGTTTTAGTATAACTTTTCGCTCGTTTATCGGAATCAGGCGATTCAACCGCCTGGAGTTTCGTCTCGATACCCTCTTTCCGTTTAACCAACTCAAACAAGTTTTTGCTTCTATAAAATTTTACTTAATTCCAGATTAGTAAACGAAGCTTGTTTCTTTCGCCGTTTGACTTTCGTTGCTTCGTTTGATTTTGTTTCTTTTTGCAAACCGGAGTTCTTAAGTTGAACTTTCTGGTTAGTTTTCTTATTTGAGTTTTACCTGTGCATTAGATGAGTGCTTATTGTATGCTTGTTTGTTTGCGATAGAGTATCCGGAGTGCGCCGCTTGCTAGTTCGAATCTCTAGGTTTCACAGATCATCAGCAAGGCAAGTAACACTTTGATCATGCCTCTTACTACCCAGTTTTGTTGCATTAGATCAATCCCCAAACATTGCATGATTAGGATCTAATTAAATTGTGGGTTTTGGGAAGTAGATGAGGTAGTACCTATTACCTGTTTTATTATCAAACCCTTGGGAGTTATTTCTACGTTTGCTTATATTGCCATGCTATGCTAGTAGACGTGGATTGGGTGAGTGTATCCATGACAGATGTGAGATTGTTAATTAATGGTTATTTAAGGTGGCAACTTTAATACACATCTGGGTGGATTGAGGCACCTGGGTATTCCAGCGATTGCCTGTTTTTCTTTATGGACCGCCACCCAGGCTCAAAGGGATCATGAGATTATTCATACTAGAAACTTCCGTGTGCAGCCACAAGCTACTATGGGCTCTAGCATAGTTGATTAAGTTGTCCGAACTCTTACAGTGGTAGACTAGCATATGTAGGGGAAAGTAGGTGTAACGCTCTACCCGGTCGTAAGGTGCTAGCGCTTCTGAAAGACTATGTCTCGATCATCCGTTTCTCCAACACCATCTAGTGCGAGAATCCCAATGGAGGAGATCGAGTCTTGTGGGGAAAAGTGCGCAAACCTCTGCAGAGTGTATAAACTAATCATGGTTAGCCATGTCCCCGGTTATGGACAGTCTTGAGTATCTAGTACTTGGATTATCATGTGAATCTCATCATGTTACTTTAATTAATTTTGTTGGGTTTTAATGATGATGCTTAATTGGGATTGAGAGGGTGTCTACACTTTCAATGTTTAGCAACCACCATGATAGTTAAATAAAATGTATTCCTTTGTAGTAGGGAAAAAGTGGCTTTACGCAAAACTGTAACCATAGAGCTTTCCACCAGCCATATATGCATGTAGTATAGCCTATTTCTGTTCATTACTCTCTATGTGTTACATTGCCAGCATATTCCATGTGCTGACCCATTTTCGGGCTGCAACGTTCATGTTGCAGACTTTTCAGACAACGAGTAAAGAGCTTTAGGTCGTGGTTCTATACTCAGTGATGCCGTTGGAGTTGATGGACTCGCTTATCTTCCAAGCCTTCCGCTGTTATCGTTATTAGATGACCTTAAGCCATATTATTTGTAATAAGTTCTCTTTTGTGACACTCAATGTAATAAGTGTGTGATTGCTAGTCTGTTATAAATCCTTCAAGTACTGTGCGTGTCAGCATTACTGATCCAGGGATGACATTGATGCACAGAGATCAGACTGTTTGAGGTCTGGTCGCTAGAAGATGGTATCAGAGCACACGTTGACTGTAGGACACGACCACTAAACTAAAGGACCTAGATCACTACTCTCTTCTCATTTCTGACTTCTCATCTTTTCTACTCTTTTAGGATGGCGGATGCAAGGAACAAGTTCACGCTACCGGATGAACATACACCCTTTGGACGCCCCCTGAAGGAAGTCACTAAGTACCTGAACATCGGAGTACCAAGCTTCACCGGGACCTACAACGCCACTTTACCCAAGGAGGAGCGCTGGATGATTCAAGTTCAAGTTCCAGGAAGGACATTCGCGCCAGTCACTGAACCCATAGAGTTTTCCTTTGATGCACCAACCTGGAGTCTAGGAAAGAGCATGACAGCCCACATCACCATGGGACGTATTGGAGAAGTTTACCTCAATGATCTCAAGGATACTATCTACCAGATCTGTGGGCGCCGAGATGAGCATTGGGAGACGATCAACACCATGAAGGATAGATCAATCGCAACTTTTATTCAGGAGTTAAACCAGCACATTCGACGTCAGGAGAACCAGATGTGCACAGGCATGATAGATCTGAAGAAGGCGATGACAAGAATCATAGAGCTGGAGGAAGAACTCAAGCCTACACGTGTATATTATGAGGAGAAAATCACCATACTAGTGGAGAAGAATGACGACCTGATTAAGAAGATCGGAATATTCATGGGAGACCCTACACCAGTAGAGAAGATGAAGAACCCAAGGAGATTCACCCGAAAGACTACATCATCATCGACGACACCGACTCTGACCTGAGCGAAGATGACTTTGAAGACGAAGCTAGAGCAGAATCATGGAGTTTGCAACCAAGGAATATTTCTAGTAGACCACCACATCAGTAGTAGTATTCCACCATGTAAATAGAGTAGTCCGAGCACTTTCGCAATAGTTCTAGACCGATTGTATGCCCTTATTTGGATTGAATGAAGTGATTTTGTTTGTGTTTGTCTCATGTCCATATGGGTAGTGCTTTCTCATTAGACCTCATTCTATTCTAATCTCTCCCCTCTAAACCCATCAGATGCCTCCGAGACATGACAATGGATTTGCTTTCCCACCGGAGCTCATCCAGTTGATCCAGCAGCAGAATGCATTGGCGCAGTTGCTAGTCCAGAATCAGAATCAAGGGAACAACAACAACAACAACCCACCACCACCTCCACCTGTTGATCACTTAACCCGTTTCCTTAGACTGAATCTGTCGGTGTTCTCTAGTAGCACCGAGCCAATAGCAGCAGATGATTGGCTCCGCAAGATTGGAAGGGAGTTAACCACTACAGGATGTACTGATGCTAAGAAGGTGCAGTTTGCCGCACATCAGTTCGATGGACCAGTAGCATCATGGTGGGAGAATTACACTGTCACCTACCCTATAGCCATGGTGATATGGGACCAATTTCAGTAGGCTTTCCGTACTGCCCATGTTTCAGCAGGAGCGATGGCCATGAAGAAGCGTGAGTTTCGCAACTTGCGCCAAGGAGGACGGACAGTTGGCCAATATGTGGATGACTTTAGTAAGTTAGCATGTTATGCCCCGGATGACGTTGCTACGGATGCAACTAAGCAGGAGAAATTTCTGGAAGGACTGAATGATGAGTTGAGCATGCAGTTGATGGTAGCAACCTTCAACAACTACCATGAGTTGATAGATCGTGCTCTTATGATTGAAGGGGAGCAGCAGCAAATTGAGAACCGCAAGAGGAAGTATGGACAAGGGAAGTACAATTCAGGAGCTCAGCAAAAGCCACGTTTTACCCCGAAAACGGGAGCACATTTTCAGCATACCCATGGAGGAGGAAGTTCGCATAATCATAATGTCCCCAAGAATGGTAATGGTAATGGGGGAAGCAACAGCCAGGACCGTACCTACCCGTCAACCCAGCCAAGAGAGACCTGAGCCAAGTCACTTGCTTTAAGTGTCAGAAGATCGGACATTATGCCAATGAATGTCCTGAAGCCCAGAATGGAAATGGCAATGGAATCTCTGGGAAGAAGCCGAACCCTTTCAATAGGGGACAGGTGAATCACGTTAACGTGGAGGAGGTTGAAGCCCAGCCAGATGCAGTAATCGGTAAGTTTTTGGTTAAGTCTTTTACTGCAATCGTTCTTCTTGATACTGGTGCATCGCATTGATACATATCAAGGGAATTCGTGGATAAGTATAAACTGCCCACCAAGGTTCTTAGAACACCCATGTTAGTAAGCTCACCAGGAGCGGAGTATATGGCCAGTAAAGGATGTTTTCAAGTGCCATTGAGTATAGGTAGGCATGTGTTTCCCTCGGATTTAATAATTTTGGAATCACAAGGTTTGGATGTAATTCTGGGTATGGATTGGCTGTCGATGTATGGAGGAAACATCGATTGCGCCAGTAAGTCGATTTTGCTTACCACCCCAGAAGGGAGAAGGATCAAGTATGTGTCACGGCATAAGATGAAGAGGACACAAGTAAATTCCTTAATAGGAGTTGTACAGGAGGAAGTACCGGTGGTAAAGGATTTTCCGAATGTATTCCCAGAAGAGTTGCCAGGCATGCCACCGGATAGAGACATTGAATTTTTGATTGAGCTTTTGCCAGGCACATGACCAATATCTAAGAGACCGTATAGAATGCCTGCAAAGGATTTGGAGGAGATTAAGAAGCAGATTAAGGAGTTACTGGATAAGGGATATATTCGCCCAAGTTCATCACCTTGGGGATCACCAGTACTTCTAGTGGAAAAGAAGGATGGATCGTTAAGGATGGTTGTTGATTATCGAGGATTGAATGAGGTGACGATCAAGAATAAGTACCCACTACCGATGATCAATGATTTGTTCGACCAATTGCAAGGAGCTAAGGTATTTTCCAAGATCGATTTGCGATCAGGATACCACCAGTTGAAGATTCAAGAGCAGGACATACCTAAGACAACTTTTACCACAAGGTATGGGCTGTATGAGCATACCGTTATGCCATTTGGTCTAACTAATGCACCTGCCTATTTTATGAACATGATGAACAAGGTGTTTATGGAGTTTTTGGATAAGTTCGTCGTAGTGTTCATTGATGATATTCTGGTTTACTCGAAGAATGAAGAAGAACATAAAGAACATTTGCGTTTGGTACTTGGTAAGCTCAGAGAACATCAGTTATACGCCAAGTTCAGCAAATGTGAGTTTTGGTTGAAGGAAGTTGGATTCCTCGGACATGTTATATCCGAAGAAGGAGTAGAAGTAGATCCCACCAAGGTTATCACTATGACTAATCGGGAATCCCCAACAACAGTTGGAGAGATCCAGAGTTTTCTTGGACTTGCAGGATACTACCGGAGATTCATTGAAAATTTCTCGAAGATTGCAAAACCTATAATGGAGTTGTTGAAGAAGGATACCAAGTTCAAATGGACTGAGGAATGTGAGGCCAGTTTCTAGGTGTTGAAGAAACGTTTGGTTACCTCACCAATGTTGATTCTGCCAGATCAGCGCAAGGATTATGAGGTGTATTGCGATGCTTCATGTCGAGGACTTGGAGCAGTGCTTATGCAGGAGGGAAGAGTTGTTTCGTATGCCTCACGACAGCTTAAGCCCCATGAGTTGAATTATGCTACACACGACTTGGAGTTAGCAGCCGTAGTGCACGTCTTAAAGACGTGGAGACATTTTCTCATTGGAAACCATTGTGAGGTGTACACGGATCACAAGAGCTTGAAGTACATCTTCACGCAGAAGGAGTTGAATCTCAGGCAAAGAAGATGGTTGGAGCTCATCAAGGATTATGACATGAGATTGCATTATCACCCCGGAAAGGCTAACGTAGTAGCTGATGCGTTGAGACGCAAGAGCCATGTCAACACACTAATGACCAGAGAGTTACCAAAGGAGTTAGCCGAGGATCTTCGTGAGCTATGTTTGGAGATAGTTCCGAGAGGCTATGTAGCAGCATTGGAGGTTCAGTCTACTTTGATGGATAAAATCAGAGAAGCTCAGAAGACTGACAAGGAGATTGCTTCTATTAAAGAGAAAATGAGCAAGGGAAAAGCTAAAGGATTTCGTGAGGATGAGCACGATACCTTATGGTTCGAGGACCGTGTTTATGTGCCTAATGATCCGGAGATCAGGAAGTTGATTCTGCAAGAGGCCCATGATTCACCATACTCGATTCACCCAGGAAATACCAAGATGTATTTGGATTTGAAGGATACTTTCTGGTGGACCAGAATGAAGAAGGATATTGCGGAGTATGTAGCAGTTTGTGATGTATGTCAGAGAGTAAAGGCAGAGCATCATAAGCCAGCAGGATTGCTATAGCCATTGCCAATACCCTAATGGAAGTGAGATAAGCTAGGCATGGACTTTATCACGGGATTACCTAGGACCCGTTCAGGCTATGACTCAATATGGTTTGTAGTCGATCGTTTAACGAAGGTAGCTCATTTCATTCCAGTGAAGACTACTTACAGCAGTGCCAAGTTGGCTAAGATATACATGACCAGGATCGTATGTCTGCATGGAGTTCCGAGGAGCATTGTATCAGATAGAGGAACCCAGTTTACCTCAAAGTTCTGGAATCAGTTGCATGAAACTTTGGGTACCAGGCTAGAGTTCAGTACAACTTTTCATCCGCAAACAGATGGACAGACTGAGAGAGTCAATCAGTTTTTGGAGGATATGCTGAGAGCTTGTGCGCTAGATTATGGATCTAGTTGGGACGACAATTTGCCGTATGCAGAGTTCTCTTACAACAACAGTTATCAATCCAGTTTGAAGATGACCCCTTTTGAAGCTTTGTACGGAACAAGGTGCAGAACACCATTGTCGTGGGATGACGTTGGAGACCGCCAGTTGTTTGGACCGGATTTGATTAAGGAGTCAGAACAGAAGGTGAAGTTGATTCGCGATAGGCTCAAGGTAGCCCAGTCCAGGCAAAAGAGCTATGCAGATTCTAAACGCAAGGAGACGGTTTACAAAGTCGAAGACAGAGTTTATCTTCGTGTATCCCCGCTTTGAGAAGTTAAGCGCTTTGGAGTTAAAGGAAAGTTAGCGCCACGTTTTGTGGGACCATACAAAGTTTTGGAGCGTATGGGAGAAGTTCCTTACAAATTAGAGTTGCCCGAAGGATTGTCAGGAGTTCACGACGTGTTCCACATTTCCCAGTTGAAGAAGTGCCACTCAGAGATGGCTGATATACCGCTGAGAGATATAATGCCATTGGAAGAAATTCAGTTGGAAGGTGATTTGACCTATGAGGAGAAACCAGTTAAGATTCTCGATTATGCCAGCCGAGTAACCCACAGCAAAGTTATCAAGTTTTGTAAAGTTCAGTGGAGCCACCACACCGAGAATGAAGCCACCTGGGAGTGAGAGGACGATTTGCTGAAGGACCACCCTCACCTATTTTCTAGCCAACCCGAATCTCGAGGGCGAGATTCATCTTAAGGGGGTAGGTTTGTAACATCCCAAATTTTCAATTTGGAATGTTATACACTAGATCATCATTGCATATCATATTTTATTGCTTTTGGCCCGATCCAGAAATTCTACGCAACTCAAGGACCCACGGAGAGAGTTGGGGATTTCGTTATTTTCATATTTGAGTTTTCTCAAATATTGAAAATACGATCATTTGATTTTATTTATTTTATCTTCAATTATTTCAATTATAAAATAAGTGAGAGGGAATAAAATGACTTCCCCAAAATAAAGAAATATTGAGGATTTAATAAAAAATCAAATAAGATTTTATTTTGGAGTTTTTCCGTTGTTTTATTTGAATTTAGGGAAAATGCGCGTTTTTCAAAATTGCATTTAGGACCCAAATAAATGTTCACCTTGTCCGTCTTGATTTTAGAAGTCGGGGAAAATTTATTTCTGGATTTTCGGAGTCCGTTTATTATTTCTTTTATTTGTTTTTCTGCGTGTAATGTTTTAAAAAAAAGGCGAACCGACCTCGGGCCGTATTCGGCCAGGACTCCCCTGGCCTGCCCCCTTTATATAGCGCCCGAGCCCACCCCAAACCCTAGCCCCGCCGACGCCCTAGCCAGCCGCCACCGCCGCCGCCCGCTGCCCTCCCCGCCGACGCCCGTTGACCCGCCGCTGCTGCCGTTGACCCGCCAGAGGTAGACCCCATCGCCGCCGCGGTTTTCGAGAGAAAACCGTTGGTTTATTTTTTTAGGAACCCGGTTTATTTTTTTAGATTGGTTTTTTCGGTATAGTTATTTAGCGGACGTCCGTACGTACGTTCGTTTTAATGAACGGTTTTTGTCGTTTACCCGCAGACAGCGGACGTTCGTTCGTTAGCCTGTTTGTCCATTTTTCTTTTTCTCGGATTTTCTGTGATTATTTTCAATTGCGATTTCTGATCCGATTTTCGTTTTAGTATAACTTTTCGCTCGTTTATCGGAATCAGGCGATTCAAGCGCCTAGAGTTTCATCTCGAAACCCTCTTTCCGTTTAACCAACTCAAAAAAGTTTTTTGCTTCTGTAAAATTTTACTTAGATCCAGATTAGTAAACGAAGCTTGTTTCTTTTGCCGTTTGACTTTCGTTGCTTCATTTGATTTTGTTTCTTTTTGCAAACTTAAGTTGAACTTTCTGGTTAGTTTACTTATTTGAGTTTTACATGTGCATTAGATGAGTTCTTATTGTATGCTTGTTTGTTTGCGATAGAGTACCCGGAGTGCGCCGCTTGCTACTTCGAATCTCTAGGTTTCACGGATCATCAGCAAGGCAAGTAACACTTTGATCATACCTCTTACTACCCAGTTTTGTTGTATTAGATCAATACCCAAACATTGCATGATTAGGATCTAATTAAATTGTGGGTTTTGGGAAGTAGATGAGGTAGTACCTATTACATGTTTTATTATCAAACCCTGTGGAGTTATTTCTACGTTTGCTTATATTGCCACGCTATGGTAGTAGACGTGGATTGGGTGAGTGTATCCATGACAGATGTGAGATTGTTAATTAATGGTTTATTTAAGGTGGCAACTTTAATACACATCTGGGTGGATTGAGGCACCTGGGTATTCCAGCGATTGCCTGTTTTTCTTTATGGACCGCCACCCAGGCTCAAAGGGATCATGAGATTATTCATACTAGAAACTTCCGTGTGCAGCCACAAGCTACTATGGGCTCTAGCATAGTTGATTAAGTTGTGCGAACTCTTACAGTGGTAGACTAGCATATGTAGGGGAAAGTAGGTGTAACGCTCTACCCGATCGTAAGGTGCTAGCACTTTTGAAAGACTATGTCTCGGTCATCCGTTTCTCAAACACCATGTAGTGCGAGAATCCCAATGGAGGAGATCGAGCCTTGTGGGGAAAAGTGCGGAAACCTCTGCAGAGTGTATAAACTAATCATGGTTAGCCGTGTCCCCGGTTATGGACAGTCTTGAGTATCTAGTACTTGGATTATCATGTGAATCTCACCATGTTACTTTAATTAATTTTGTTGGGTTTTAATGATGATGCTTAATTGGGATTGAGAGGGTGTCAACACTCTCAATGTTTAACAACCACCATGATAGTTAAATAAAATGTATTCCTTTGCAGTGGGGAAAAAGTGGCTTTACGCAAAACTGTAACCATAGAGCTTTCCACCAGCCATATATGCATGTAATATAGCCTATTTCTGTTCATTACTCTCTATGTGTTACATTGCCAGCATATCCCATGTGCTGACCCATTTTCGGGCTGAAACGTTCATGTTGCAGAATTTTCAGACGACGAGTAAAGAGCTTTAGGTCGTGGTTCTATACTCAGTGATGCCGTTGGAGTTGATGGAGTTGCTTATCTTCCAAGCCTTCCGTTGTTATCGTTATTAGATGGCCTTAAGCCATATTATTTGCAATAAGTTCTCTTTTGAGACACTCGATGTAATAAGTGTGTGATTTCTACTCTGTTATAAATCCTTCAAGTACTGTGCGTGTCACCATTACTGATCCAGGGATGACACTAATGCACAGAGATTAGACTGTTTGAGGTCTGGTCGCTACAATGTTCGGTGAGAAAATCACGTTTCCCGAAGGTTTCATTCCGTTTGGACTCCGTTTGATACCCCTTTTCTGTGAAACCCTAAAATAAGCAAAAAACAACAATTCTGGGCTGGGCCTCTGGTTAATAGGTTAGTCCCAAAAATAGTATAAAAGTGGATAATAAAGTCCAATAATGTCCAAAACAATAGATAATATAGCATGGAGCAATCAAAAATTATAGATACGTTGGAGACGTATCAGCTGGCGGACCCCACCTCTAGGCCGCTAGCCCTATGGATGGAAAATGGGAAAGGCTAGCCCCTCCTGCCTTCCCTCCACCTAATATAAAGGAAAGGGGGTGCTACCCCCTCCTACCTTCCTGCTACCTCTTGAGCACATGCGTTGGTTTTCCCTTGAAGAGGAAAGGGTGATGCAGCAAAGTAGCGTAAGTATTTCCCTCAGTTTTTGAGAACCAAGGTATCAATCCAGTAGGAGGCTACACGCGAGTCCCTCACACCTGCACAAAACAAATAAATCCTCGCAACCAACGCGATAAGGGTTTGTCAATCCCTACACGGTCACTTACGAGAGTGAGATCTGATAGATATGATAAGATAATATTTTTGGTATTTTTATGATAAAGATGCAAAGTAAAATAAAAGCAATGAAAATAACTAAGTATTGGAAGATTAATATGATGAAGATAGACCCGGGGGCCATAGGTTTCACTAGTGGCTTCTCTCAAGAGCATAGGTATTTTATGGTGGGTGAACAAATTACTGTTGAGCAATTGACAGAATTGAGCCTAGTTATGAGAATATCTAGGTATGATCATGTATATAGGCATCACGTCCAAGACAAGTAGACCGACTCCTGCCTGCATCTACTACTATTACTCCACACATCGACCGGTATCCAGCATGCATCTAGAGTATTAAGTTCATAAGAACAGAGTAACGCCTTAAGCAAGATGACATAATGTAGAGGGATAAATTCATGCAATATGATAAAAACCCCATCTTGTTATCCTCGATGGCAACAATACAATATGTGCCATGCTGCCCCTACTATCACTGGGAAACGACACCGCAAGATTGAACCCAAAGCTAAGCACTTCTCCCATTGCAAGAAAGATCAATCTAGTAGGCCAAACCAAATTGATAATTCGAAGAGACTTGCAAAGATAACCAATCATACATAAAAGAATTCAGAGAAGATTCAAATATTGTTCATAGATAAACTTGATCATAAACCCACAATTCATCAGTCTCAACAAACACACCACAAAACAAGATTACATCGAATAGATCTCCACAAGAGAGGGGGAGAACTTTGTCTTGAGATCCAAAAAGAGAGAAGAAGCCATCTAGCTAATAACTATGGACCCGTAGGTCTGAGGTAAACTACTCACACTTCATCGGAGAGGCTATGGTGCTGATGTAGAAGCCCTCCGTGATCGATGCCCCCTCCGATGAAGCTCCGAAACAGGCCCCAAGATGGGATCTCGTGGATACAGGAAGTTACGGCGGTGGAATTAGGGTTTTGGCTCCGTATCTGATCGTTTGGGGGTACATAGGTATATATAGGAGGAAGAAGTACGTCGTTGGAGCAACAGGGGGCCCACGAGGGTGGAGGGCGCGCCTGGGGGGTAGGCGCGCCCCCCTACCTCGTGGCCTCCCTGTTGGTTGTTGACGTAGGGTCCAGGTCCCCTGGATCATGTTCGATGAGAAAATCACGTTCCCGATGGTTTCATTCCGTTTGGACTCCGTTTGATATTCCTTTTCTTCAAAACCCTAAAATAGGCAAATAAAAGCAATTTTGGGCTGGGCCTCCGGTTAATAGGTTAGTCCCAAAAATAATATAAACGTGTATAATAAAGCCCAATAATGTCGAAAACAGTGGATAATATAGCATGGAGCAATAAAAAATTATAGATACGTTGGAGACGTATCAAGCATCCCCAAGCTTAATTCCTGCTCGTCCTCGAGTAGGTAAATGATAAAAACAGAATTTTTGATGTGGAATGCTACTTGGCATATTTTCAATGTAATTTTTCTTGATTGTGGTATGAATATTCAGATCCGAAAGATTCAAGACAAAAGTTCAATATTGACATAAAAATAATAATACTTCAAGCACACTAAGTAAGCAATTATGTCTTCTCAAAATAACATGGCCAAAGAAAGTTATCCCTACAAAATCATATAGTCTGGTTATGCTCTATCTTCACCACACAAAGTATTTAAACCATGACCACCCCAATTACAAGCCAAGCAATTGTTTCATACTTTTGACATTCTTAAACTTTTTTAATCTTCACGCAATACATGAGCATGAGCCATGGACATAGCACTTTAGGTGGAATAGAATGGTGGTTGTGGAGAAGACAAAAGGAGAAGATAGTCTCACATCAACTAGGCGTATCAACGGGCTATGGGGATGCCCATCAATAGATATCAATGTGAGTGAGTAGGGATTGCCATGCAACGGATGCACTAGAGCTATAAGTATATGAAAGCTCAAAAAGAAACTAAGTGGGTGTGCATCCAACTTTCTTGCTCACGAAGACCTAAGGCATTTTGAGGAAGCCCATCATTGGAATATGCAAGCCAAGTTCTATAATGAAAAATTCCCACTAGTATATGAAAGTGATAACATAGGAGACTCTCTATCATGAAGATCATGGTGCTACTTTGAAGCACAAGTGTGGTAAAAGGATAATAGCATTGTTCCTTCTCTCTTTTTCTCTCATTTTTTATTTGGGCCTTTTCTCCTTTTTTATGGCCTCTTTTCTTTTTTTCCGTCCGGAGTCTCATCCCGACTTGTGGGGGAATCATAGTCTCCATCATCCTTTCCTCACTTGGGACAATGCTATAATAATGATGATCATCACACTTTTATTTTCTTACAACTCAATAATTACAACTCGATACTTAGAACAAAATATGACTCTATGTGAATGCCTCCGGTGGTGTACCGGGATATGCAATGACTCATGAGTGACATGTATGAAAGAATTATGAACGGTGGCTTTGCCACAAATACAATGTCAACTACATGATCATGCAAAGCAATATGACAATGATGGAGAGTGTCATAGTAGACGGAACGGTGGAAAGTTGCATGGCAATATATCTCGGAATGTCTATGGAAATGCCATGATAGGTAGGTATGGTGGCTGTTTTGAGGAAGGTATATGGTGGGTGTATGATACCGGCGAAAGGTGCGCGGTATTAGAGAGGTAGCAATGGTGGAAGGGTTAGAGTGCGTATGATCCATGGACTCAACATTAGTCGTAAAGAACTCATATACTTATTGCAAAAATCTACAAGTTACCAAAGAAAAGTATTACGCGCATGCTCCTAGAGGGATATATTGGTAGGAAAAGAACATCGCTCGTCCCCGACCGCCACTCATAAGGAAGACAATCAATAAATAAATCATGCTCCGACTTCATCACATAATGGTTCACCATACGTGCATGCTACGGGAATCACAAACTTTAACACAAGTATTTCTCAAATTCACAACTACTGAACTAGCATGACTCTAATATCACCATCTCCATATCTCAAAACAATTATCAAGTATCAAACTTCTCATAGTATTCAACACACTCATAAGTGAATTTTATTATTAATATTATATACCTAGCATATTAGGATTATTTAAGTAAATTACCATGCTATTTAAGACTCTCAAAATAATATAAGTGAAGCATGAGAGATCAATAGTTTCTATAAAACAAATCCACCACCGTGCTCTAAAAGATATAAGTGAAGCACTAGAGCAAAACTATATAACTCAAAAGAAATAAGTGAAGCACATAGAGTATTCTAAAAATTTCCAAATCATGTGTCTCTCTCTCAAAAGGTGTGTACAACAAGTATGATTGTGGTAAACTAACAAATAAAGACTCAAATCATACAATACGCTCCAAGCAAAACACATATCATGTGGTGAATAAAAATATAGCTCCAAGTAAAGTTACCCATAGAAGTAGACGAAAGAGGGGATGCCTTCCGGGGCATCCCCAAGTTTGGTTTTTAGGTGTCCTTAGATTATCTTGGGGGTGCCATGGGAATCTCCAAGCTTAGGCTCTTGCCACTCCTTGTTCCATAATCCATCAAATCTTTACCCAAAACTTGAAAACTTCACAACACAAAACTCAAAGTAGAAAATCTCGTGAGCTCTGTTAGCGAAAGAAAACAGAAGACCATTTCAAGGTACTGTAATGAACTCATTATTTATTTATATTGGTGTTAAAACTACTGTATTCCAACTTCTCTATGGTTTATAAACTATTTTACTAGCCATAGATTCATCAAAATAAGCAAACAACACACGAAAACAGAATCTGTCAAAAACAGAACAGTCTGTAGTAATCTGTAGCTAGCGCAAGATATGGAACCCCAAAAATTCTAAAATAAATTTCTGGACGTGAGGAATTTATATATTAATCATCTGAAAAAATAATTAACTACATATATCTTTCCAAATAAAAATGGCAGCAGTTCTCCTGAGCGCTAAAGTTTCTGTTTTTTACAGCAGGATTAACAAGACTTTCCCCAAGTCTTCCCAATGGTTCTACTTGGCACAAACACTAACTAAACACAAAAAAACACAACCAAAACAGAGGCTAGATAAATTATTTATTACTAAACAGGAGAAAAAGCAAGTAATAAAAATAAAATTGGGTTGCCTCCCAACAAGCGCTAGCGTTTAACGCTCCTAGCTAGGCATAAAAAGCAAGGATAGATCTAGGTATTGCCATCTTTGGTAGGCAATCCATAAGTGGCTCTAATAATAGATTAATAAGGTAATTTAATTTTCTTTCTAGGAAAGTGTTCCATGCCTTTCCTTAACGGAAATTGGAATATAATATTTCCTTCCTTCATATCAATAATTGCACCAATCGTTCTAAGGAAAGCTATACCAAGAATAATACGACATGAAGGATTGCAATCTATATCAAGAATGATAAAATCGGTGGGAACATAATTCCTATTTGCAACATTAAGAACATCATTAATTCTTCCCACAGGTTTCTTAATAGTGGAATCTGCAAGGTGCAAGTTTAAAGAGCAATCATCAAAATAGCGGAAACCTAACAAATCACACAAAGTCTTTGGAATCATGGAAACACTAGCACCCAAATCACACAAAGCATAGCATTCATGATCTTTAATTTTAATAGTAGGTTCCCACTCATCAGAGAGTTTTCTAGGGATAGAAACTTCCAACTCAAGTTTTTCTTCATAAGATTGCATCAAAGCATCAACGATATGTTTGGTAAAAGCTTTATTTTGGCTATAAGCATGAGGAGAATTTAGCACGGATTGCAACAAGGAAATACAATCTATCAAAGAGCAATTATCATAATTAAATCCCTTGAAATCCAAAATAGTAGGTTCATTAACATCTAGACTTTTGATCTCTTCAATCCCACTTTTATCAAATTTAGCATCAAGATCTAAATACTCCGAATTTTTAGAATGCCTTCTAGGTAAAGGTGTGATGACCCACAAGTATAGGGGATCTATCATAGTCCTTTCGATAAGTAAGAGTGTTGAACCCAACGAGGAGCAGAAGGAAATGATAAGCGGTTTCCAGCAAGGTATTCTCTGCAAGTACTGAAATAAGTGGTAACAGATAGTTTTGTGATAAGATAATTTGTAACGAGCAACAAGTAACAAAAGTAAATAAGGTGCAGCGAGATGGCCCAATCCTTTTTGTAGCAAAGGACAAGCCTGGACAAACTCTTATATGATGTAAAGTGCTCCCGAGGACACATGGGAATATCGTCAAGCTAGTTTTCATCACGTTCATATGATTCACGTTCGGTACTTTGATAATTTGGTATGTGGGTGGAACGATGCTTGGGTGCTTCCCTTACTTGGACAAGCATCCCACTTATGATTAACCTCTATTGCAAGCATCCGCAAATACAACAAAATTATTAAGGTAAACCTAACCATAGCATGAAACATATGGATCCAAATCAGCGCTTTATGAAGCAATGCATAAACTAGGGTTTAAGCTTCTGTCACTCTAGCAACCCATCATCTACTTATTACTTCCGAATGCCTTCCTCTAGGCCCAAATAATGGTGAAGTGTCATGTAGTCGACGTTCACATGACACCACTAGAGGGGAGACAACATACATCTCATCAAAATATCGAACGAATACCGAATTCACATGACTACTAATAGCAAGACTTCTCCCATGTCCTCAGGAACAAAAGTAACTACTCACAAAGCATAAACATGTTCATAATCAGAGGGGTATTAATGTGCATATAGGATCTGAACATATGATCTTCCACCAATTAAACCAACCAGCATTAACTACAAGGAGTAATTAACACTACTAGCAACCTACTAGCACCAATCCCGGACTTGGAGACAAGAATTGGATACAAGAGATGAACTAGGGTTTAGAGATGAGATGGTGCTAATCAAGATGTTGATGGATATTGCCCTCTCCCGGTGAGAGGAGCGTTGGTGATGACGATGGCGATGATTCCCCCCTCCGGGAGGGAAGTTTCCCCGACAGAACAGCCCCGCCAGAACCCTAGATTGGTTCCGCCAAGGTTCCGCCTCGTGGCAGTGGAGTTTCATCCGAGAAGATGGCTTATGACTTTTTCCCATCGAAAGAGTCCATATAGCAGAAGATGGTCACCGGAGGGCCACTAGGGGGCCCACGAGGTAGGGGGTGCGCCCAGGGGGGTAGGGCGCACCCCCACCCTTGTGGGCAGGGTGTGCCCCCCTGGTGAAGTTCATGCGCTCAATGTTTTTTATATATTTGGAAAACATCATCCATGAAGTTTCAGGACTTTTGGAGCTGTGCAGAATAGGTCTCTAATATTTGCTCCTTTTCCAGCCCAGAATCCCAGCTGCCGGCATTCTCCCTCTTTATGTAAACGTTATAAAATAAGAGAGAATAGGTATAAGTATTGTGACATAATGTGTAATAACTGCCCATAATGCAATAAATATTGATATAAAAGCATGATGCAAAATGGACGTATCAACTCCCCCAAGCTTAGACCTCGCTTGTCCTCAAGCGAAAAGCCGAAATCGAAAAATATGTCCACATGTTTAGAGATGAAGGTGTCGATAAAAATAAAATACGGACATGAGGGCATCATGATCATTCTTAGAGCAGCAACTTATATAATTCTTGTCATATGATATCTTATGCTAGAGTAATAATTCAATCACAATTTCAAATATGAATCGTAAACTTCATTGGAAACTAACAAACTATAATCTCAGTCATTGAAGCAATTGCAATTTATCATAACATAGGAAAGTGTCAATGTATAAGAGCCTTTCAGCAAGTCCACATACTCAACTATCATATAGTCTTTCACAATTGCTGACACTCACACAATACTTATGGGTATGGAGTTTTAATCGGACACAGAGAAAGATAGGGCTTATAGTTTTTGCCTCCCAACGTTTTACCTCAAGGGTAATGTCAACAGTAATAGTTCATGAAAACTCACATCCAATTAGCCATATATACCAAGATCTTTCCAACATATTGTGCTTGCCAAAGGATAAAATGTAAAAAGGAAGGGTGAAGATCACCATGACTCTTATGCAATGTAGGAGATAAAAGTAAAAGATAGGCCCTTCGCAGTGGGAAGCAGAGGTTGTCATGCTCTTTTATGGTTGGATGCACAAAATCCTAATGTGAAAGAACGTCACTTTATATTGCCACTTGTCATATGGACCTTTATTATGCTGTATGTCGCTTTTATTACTTCCATATCACACAATCGTATAAAGCTTATTTCTTCCACACCAATCAATCATACATATTTAGAGAGCAATTTTTATTGCTTGCACCGATGACAACTTACTTGATGGATCTTACTCAATCCATAGGTAGGTATGGTGGACTCTCATGGCAAAACTGGTTTAAGGGTGTTTGGAAGCACAAGTAGTATCTTTACTTGGTGCAATGAATTTGGCTAGCATGAGGGGGAAAGTCAAGCTCAACATGTTGGAGGATCCAAGACAATATAATTTATCTCAGATGTAAGAAAACATAACCCATTACTCTGTCTTCCTTGTCCAATGTCAACTCTTTAGCATGTCATATTTTAATGAGTGCTCACAATCATAAAAGGTGTCCAAGATAGTATATTTATATGTGAAGACCTCTCTTTCTTTATTTCTTCCTATTAATTGCAACGATGACCAAAACTATGTTTGTCAACCCTCAATAACTTTTATTCATCATACTCTTTCTATGTGAGCTCATTACTCTCCATAAGAGTCACATGTTCTCTTTGTTTCTTTTTATTTCTTTCTCTTTTCTTTTAGAGACAATTGCATTTTTACTCCTAGTTGGTTCCTACCCACGGGTTTTGCCCTTACTTTTCGAGTTTGCTCAGTTTTGCCCTTTCTTTTTCTGTCGAGGTCCTTCGAATGCCCTTTGACCGTTTGACCAAAACTTTGAAAATTCATAACTAATTCATATGAACTCAGAAAAATGCAAATAAGATATCAAAATGTTCAGATAAACATTACATTTATGTGCATATCATTTGCATTCAGGACAAAATCACCCTTTAAACTACGTGAGGTAATTAATGTTATTAACATTATTAAAAATAAAAGGTATAAACAATATTTTTTCGTGAATAAAAATTACATGCAAATGTAGGTGATGTTTTCTGAACATCCTGTTATCTTATTTGCATTTTTCTGAGTTTATATCAACTTGTTATGAAGTTTCCAAATAATGTTCAAAGTCGTTAGAACATGCTTAACAAGATGATACAAACTCATAAAAATGCAAATAGGATATCTGGATGTTCAGAAAACATCACCTACATTTGCATGTAATTTTTATTCATGAAAAAAATATTGTTTATACCTTTTTATTTTAAATAATGTTAATAACATTAATCACCTCAGGTAGTTTAAAGGGTGCTTTTGTCCTAAATGCAAATGATATGCACATAAGGGTAATGTTTATTTGAACATTCTGATATCTTATTTGCATTTTTCTGAGTTCATATGAATTAGTTATGAATTTTCAAAGTTTTGGTCAAACGGTCAAAGGGCATTCAAGGGACCTCGACGGAAAAAGTAAGGGCAAAACTGAGCAAGCTCGAAAAGTAAGGGCAAAACCCGTGGGTAGGAACCAACTAGGGGTAAAAATGCAATTGTCCCTTTCTTTTATTCACTTAGGATCATGGCAAAATAATCAAGCCCTTGACTCAACACTAATCTTTATTATATAGCTCACAGACTCGATTACATAGAAGGATAATAAAGCAAAACTCACAACTAGATCATACTAAGAACTTTTATTCTACTAGATAAAGATATTACCAAAAGGATCGAACTAAGAAAAACGGTAAAGATAAAAGTGATGGTTATACGATACCGGGGCACTCCCCCAAGCTTGGCAGTTGCCAAGTGGAGTGCCCATACAAGATACTCAATTCTTCTTTGTTGGCGGAGACGGTGGTGATTTTGTTGATGGCGTTGGCTTCTTCCTTAATTTGCACTTGAGGAAAGAATTTTGGTCCCTTAGGTCCTTGATCTCCTACTCCAAGCTCAGTATCTTTTTGCATAGTTCCTGTTTGTTCTCCTACAAGAGGCGAAAAGGGATAAACTCGATCTTAGGTTTCTTTACCCTATCCGGGAGGCTTGACTTTTTTAACTCCACATGCATGTCCCCAGGTTGAGGTAGTGGGACCTCATCTTCATCCGAGCTCGTCTCCTCCTTTCCCTTGGGTTCATAGTCCTCTTCTTCTTCCGTAGTCCAACCGCAATGCTCCACATCCCCATAAACCTTAGGATCTGCAAGGTAATCAGCCACGTAGCTTTATCCTTCCGAATTCTAGGACGACATGTTGCTCTATCTGTAACAGGACAGCTCAAAACAAAGACAAGAGATATTTGCATGATACGGGAGTCAAAACCCTCGGGAGGTTATATAATGAATTTTTATCGACCAAAATACGTGTCCTGTAAGAAAATAGAGTCCGGAGAGCACACGAGGTGCCCACGTGGTAGGGGGGCGCTCCCAGGGGGTAGGGCATGCCCTCCACCCTCGTGGAGCCCTCGTGTCCTTTCCGGACTGCTGCTTATTTTTCTATTTTTCTAAATATTCCAAAACGGAGAAATACTGCCTTAAAACTGTTTTGGAGTCGGTTTACTTACTGTACCACACACCTATTCCTTTTCGGAGTCTGAAACGTTCCGGAAAGTGTCCTTTATGTATTCCTCCGGGGTTACGGTTTCAATAACATTGGTTTCAACATTTATGGGATTACCTGAGATATAGTGTTTGATTCTTTGATCGCTCACCACCTTCAGATTTGTGCCTTCAAAGTTGTTGATTTTTATGGCACCGGAACGGTAGACCTCCTCGATAATGTAAGGACCCTCCCATTTAGAGAGAAGTTTTCCTGCAAAAAATCTTAAACGAGAGTTGTATAGCAATACATAATCACCTACGTTAAACTCACGCTTTTGTATCCTTTTGTCATGCCATCTTTTAACTTTTTCTTTAAACAACTTGGCATTTTCGTAGGCTTGGGTTCTCCATTCATCAAGTGAGCTAATATCAAATAACCTCTTCTCACCGGCAAGTTTAAAATCATAATTAAGTTCTTTAATAGCCCAATAAGCCTTGTGTTGTAGTTCGAGAGGTAAGTGACATGCTTTTCCACAGACCATTTTGTACGGAGACATACCCATAGGATATTTATATGCAGTTCTATAGGTCCATAATGCATCATCTAGTTTCTTGGACCAATTCTTTCTAGACCTATTAACAATCTTTTGCAAAATTAATTTGAGTTCTCTATTACTCAATTCTACTTGACCACTAGACTGAGGGTGATAAGGAGATGCAATTCTATGATTAACATCATATTTAGCAAGCATCTTACGGAAAGCACCATGAATAAAATGTGAACCACCATCAGTCATTAAATATCTAGGTACTCCAAATCTTGGAAAAATAACTTCTTTAAGCATTTTAATAGAAGTGTTATGATCAGCACTACTAGTTGGCATAGCTTCTACCCACTTAGTAACGTAATCAACAACAACTAAAATATGTGTATAACCATTAGAGGAAGGAAAAGGTCCCATATAGTCAAAGCCCCAAACATCAAATGGTTCAATAACAAGTGAATAATTCATAGGAATTTCTTGACGTCTACTAATATTACCAATTCTTTGACATTCATCACAAGATAAGACAAACTTACGGGCATCCTTGAAGAGAGTAGGCCAATAAAAACCAGATTGCAGTACCTTATGTGCAGTTCTATCTCTAGCATGGTGTCCTCCATAAGCTTCGGAGTGACACTTGCGTAGGATCTGTTCAAGTTCATGCTCAGGTACACAACGTCTAATAACACCATCTACTCCTTCTTTATAAAGATGTGGGTCATCCCAAAAGTAATGCCTCAAATCATAGAAGAACTTTTTCTTTTGCTGGTATGTGAAACTAGGTGGTATAAACTTAGCAACAATGTAATTAGCATAGTCAGCATACCATGGAGCAGTATGAGAAGTATTTACGACATTTAATTGCTCATCAAGAAATCTATCATCAATAGGTAGTGGGTCATCAAGCACATTTTCTAACCTAGACAAGTTGTCTGCAATGGGGTTCTCAGCTCCTTTTCTATCAACAATATGTAAATCAAATTATTGTAGCAAGAGAACCCATCTAATAAGTCTACGTTTAGCATCTTTATTTTCCATAAGATATTTAATAGCAGCATGATTAGTGTGAATAGTTACTTTAGAATCAACAATACAAGGTCAAAACTTATCACAGGCAAATACAACTGCTAAGAATTCTTTTTAGTAGTGGCATAATTTCTTTGAGCATTGTCTAGAGTTTTATTAGCATATTGAATAACATTTAGTTTCTTATCAGTTCTTTGTTCTAGAACAGCACCTACAGCATAATCACTAGCATCACACATAATTTCAAAGGGTAAATTCCAGTCAGGTGGCTGGACAATAGGTGCAGAGATCAATGCTTTCTTAAGTATTTCAAATGCTTCTACACAATCATCATCAAAGACAAATGGTATATCTTTTTGTAATAAATTAGTCAGAGGCCGAGAGATTTTTGAGAAGTCCTTAATGAACCTCCTATAAAACCGGCATGACCAAGGAAACTTCTTATACCTTTGATGTCCTTGGGACATGGAATCTTTTCAATAGCATCAACCTTGGCTTTATCAACTTCAATACCTCTTTCAGAAACTTTATGCCCCAGGACAATACCTTCATTAACCATAAAGTGGCACTTTTCCCAATTCAAGACAAGATTAGTTTCTTCACATCTCTGCAAAACTCGATCAACGTTGCTCAAACAGTCATCAAAAGAAGATCCTTAGACGGAAAATTCGTCCTTGAAAACCTCACACATCTTTTCACAAAAGTCAGAGAATATAGCCATCATGCATCTTTGAAAGGTAGCAGGTGCATTACATAAACCAAAAGGCATACGTATATAAGCAAAAGTACCAAAAGGGCATGTAAAAGTAGTCTTTGATTGATCTTTGGCTGACATAGGTATTTGAGAGAAACCAGAACAACCATCTAGAAAGCAAAAATGTGTATGTTTGGATAATCTTTCTAGCATTTGATCGATAAAAGGTAAGGGGTAATGATCCTTTTTAGTAGCCTTATTTAATTTGCGGAAATCAATTACCATCCTATAACCAGTAATAATTCTTTGAGGGATCAATTCATCTTTATCATTAGGAACAACAGTAATACCTCCCTTCTTAGGGACATAATGGACATGACTTACCCACTTACTATCAACAACGGGATAAATTGTACCTGCCTCAAGGAGCTTTAGTATCTCCTTTCTTACCACTTCTTTCATTTTAGGATTCAGTCGGCGTTGATGATCGCGAACTGGTTTAGCATCTTCTTCCAAATTAATTTTATGTTGACAGAGAGTGGGACTAATGCCCTTAAGATCATCAAGAGTATACCCAATAGCAGCGCGGTGCTTCTTCAGAGTTTTCAATAATCTCTCTTCCTCATGCTTTGAAAGGTTAGCACTAATAATAACATGATATATCTCTTTCTCATCAAGATAAGCATACTTAAGAGTATCAGGTAATGGTTTAAGCTCAAACACGGGATCACCCTTGGGTGGAGAAGGATCCCCTAGGATTTCAACAGGTAAATTGTTTTTCAGAATAGGTTCCTATTTAAAGAATACTTCATCTAATTCCCTTCTTTCATTCATAAACATATCATTTTCATGCTCTAGCAAATATTGTTCTAACGGATCACTAGGAGGTACGGCAATAGAAGCAAGACCAATAATTTCATCCTTGCTAGGTAATTCTTCTTCACGGTGTTGTCTACTAAATTAAGAAAAATTAAATTCATGAGTCATATCATCTAAACCGACAGTAACAACATCCCTTTTGCAATCTATGGTAGCATTAACAGTATTTAAGAAGGGTCTACCAAATATAATGGGGCAAAAACTATCTTGTGGGGAACCAAGAACAAGAAAATCAGCAGGATATTTAGCTTTCCCACACAAGACTTCAACATCTCGAACAATTCCCATTGGTGAAATAGTATCTCTATTAGCAAGTTTAATTGTAACATCAATATCTTCCATCTTAGCAGGTGCAATGTAATGCATAATTTCTTTGTATAAGTCAATAGGTATTGCACTAGCACTAGCACCCATATCACACAAGCCATGATAACAATGATCTCCTATTTTAACAGAAATAACAGACATGCCTATCACAGGTCTAGGTTTATCTGTATCATGGGGTTTAGCAATTCTAGCAGTTTCATTACAGAAATAAATAACATGCCCATCTATATTATCAGACAAGAGATCTTTAAGAATAGCAATATTAGGTTCAACTTTAACTTGCTCAGGAGGTGTATATGTTTTAATATTGCTTTTACGGACCACAGTTGAAGCTTTAGCATGATCCTTTATCCTAACAGGGAAAGATGGTTTCTCAACATAAGAAGTAGGGACAATAGGATCATTATAAGTAATAGCCTTTTCTTCAACTTTCATAGGTGCAGCTACTTTTACTTCTATGGGAGGATGATATTTAAGCCACTTCTCCTTGGGGAGATCAACATAAGCAGCAAAAGATTCAGAGAAATAAGCTACTATCTCAGAGTCAAGTCCATATTTAGTGCTAAATTTACGAAAAATATCGGTATCCATAAAAGATTTAACACAATCAAAACTAGGTGTTATACCTGACTCCTTACCATTGTCTAGGTCCCAATCTTCGGAGTTGCGTTTAATTCTTTCCAATAAATCCCATTTAAATTCAATAGTCTTCATCATAAAAGAGCCAACACAAGAAGTATCAATTGTGCGATTGTTACCAGAAAGCCGAGCATAAATTTTTTGAATAATCATTTCTCTTGAGAGCTCATGATTGGGCATGAATATAACATTGATTTAAGCCTCCCCAAGCTTGAGCGATGCTTTCTCCTTTGTGAGGCCAAAATTATATATATAATTGCGATCACGATGAACGAGATGCATAGGATAAAACTTTTGATGGAATTCCAATTTCAATCGTTTGTAGTTCCAAGACTCCATATCATCACATAGCCTATACCATGTCGATGCATCTCCCCTCAAAGATAAAGGGAAGACCTTCTTCTTAACAACATCTCCGGGTACACCTGCAAGCTTAAATAATCCACAAACTTCATCCACATATATTAGATGCTCATCAGGATGTTTTGTTCCATCTCCTAAAAAAGGATTAGCTAGCAGTTTTTCTACCATACCCAAAGGAATTTTAAAGCAAGCATTTTCATTTTCAGTAGGTTCAGCAGGTTGAGGAGCACCTCTTTGCTCTACTGGTCGGGGTGAAGATACCCCGAACAAGCCCCTCAGAGGATTACTTTCCATAGTAACAAGTGAAAGTAAATTTCAGCACACTATATAAATTTTTCCTTACCAAATTCCACCTACCAAAGGCGCTTCACTCCCCGGCAATGGCGCCATAAATGAGTGTTGATGACCCACAAGTATAGGGGATCTATCGTAGTCCTTTCGATAAGTAAGAGTGTCGAACCCAACGAGGAGCAGAAGGAAATGATAAGCGGTTTCTAGCAAGGTATTCTCTGCAAGTACTGAAGTAAGTGGTAACAGATAGTTTTGTGATAAGATAATTTGTAACGAGCAACAAGTAACAAAAGTAAATAAGGTGCAGTGAGGTGGCCCAATCCTTTTTTTAGCAAAGGACAAGCCTGGACAAACTCTTATATGATGTAAAGTGCTCCCGAGGACACATGGGAATATCGTCAAGCTAGTTTTCATCACGTTCATATGATTCGCGTTCGGTACTTTGATAATTTGGTATGTGGGTGGACTGGTGCTTGGGTGCTTCCCTTACTTGGACAAGCATCCCACTTATGATTAACCTCTATTGCAAGCATCCGCAAATACAACAAAAGTATTAAGGTAAACCTAACCATAGCATGAAACATATGGATCCAAATCAGCCCCTTACGAAGCAACGCATAAACTAGGGTTTAAGCTTCTATCACTCTAGCAACCCATCATCTACTTATTACTTCCCAATGCCTTCCTCTAGGCCCAAATAATGGTGAAGTGTCATGTAGTCGACATTGACATGACACCACTAGAGGGGAGACAACATACATCCCATCAAAATATCGAACGAATACCAAATTCACGTGACTACTAATAGCAAGACTTCTCCCATGTCCTCAGGAACAAAAGTAACAACTCATGTTCATAATCAGAGGGGTATTAATGTGCATATAGGATCTGAACATATGATCTTCCACCAATTAAACCAACTAGCATCAACTACAAGGAGTAATTAACACTACTATCAACCTACTAGCACCAATCCCGGACTTGGAGACAAGAATTGGATACAAGAGATGAACTAGGGTTTTGAGATGAGATGGTGCTGATGAAGATGTTGATGGAGATTGCCCTCTCTCGATGAGAGGAGCGTTGGTGATGACGATGGTGATGATTTCCCCCTCCGAGAGGGAAGTTTCCCCGGCAGAACAACCCCACTAGAACCCTAGATTGGTTCCGCCAAGGTACCGCCTCGTGGCAGCGGAGTTTCGTCTGAGAAGATGGCTTATGATTTTTTGCCCATCGAAAGAGTCCATATAGCAGAAGATGGTCACCGGAGGGCTACCAGGGGGCCCACGAGGTAGGGGGTGCGCCCAGGGGGGTAGGGCGCGCCCCCACCCTCATGGGAAGGGTGTGGCCCCCCTGGTGAAGTTCTTGCGCTCAATGTTTTTTTATATATTTGGAAAACATCATCCATGAAGTTTCAGGACTTTTGGAGCTGTGTAGAATAGGTCTCTAATATTTACTCCTTTTCCAGCCCAGAATCCCAGCTGCCGGCATTCTCCCTCTTTATGTAAACCTTATAAAATAAGAGAGAATAGGCATAAGTACTGTGACATAATGTGTAATAACAGCCCATAATGCAATAAATATTGATATAAAAGCATGATGCAAAATGGACGTATCAAGGTGGATCATATTCAGTCCCATCATTATCAAGATTCATATTGCAAAACAATGATTTAATAGGGGACACATCAATAACTTTTAGATCTTCATCTTTATTATCATGGAAACTAGAAGAACACGCTCTTATAAAGTAATCTTCCTTAGCACGCATCCTAGCGGTTCTTTCTTTGCACTCATCAATGGAAATTCTCATGGCTTTGAGAGACTCATTGATATCATGCTTAGGTGGAATAGATCTAAGTTTCAAAGAATCAACATCAAGAGAAATTCTGTCAATGTTCCTAGCCAACTCATCAATCTTAAGCAATTTTTCTTCAATCAAAGCATTGAAATTCTTTTGCGAAGTAATAAATTCTTTAATATTAGATTCAAAATTAGAGGGATTACTAGGATAAGGCCTAGGATTAAAATTTCCTCTATACGCGTTGTTACCAAAATTGTTCCTACCAACAAAATTCAGATCCATAGATTCATTATTATTCTCAATCAAAGTATACAAAGGCATATCATTAGGATCAGAAGAAACACTTTTATTAGCAAATAATTTCATAAGTGCATCCACCTTTCCACTCAAAACATTAATTTCTTCTATCACATGCACTTTCTTATTAGTAGATCTTTCAGTGTGCCATTGAGAATAATTAACCATAATATTATCAAGGAGTTTAATAGCTTCTCTTAAAGTGATTTCCATAAAAGTGCCTCCCGCGGCCGAATCTAAAAGATTCCTAGAAGTAAAATTCAATCCAGCATAAAAAATTTGTATAATAATCCACAAATTTAAACCATGTGTTGGGCAAATACGTATCATTAATTTCATCCTCTCCCAAGCTTGTGCAACATGTTCGTGATCAAGTTGCTTAAAATTCATAATATCGTTTCTAAGAGAGATGATCTTAGCGGGAGAAAAATACTTAGAGATAAAAGCATCTTTGCACTTATTCCATGAACCAATACTATTTTTAGGCAAAGACGAAAACCAAGCTTTAGCACGATCTCTAAGCAAAAAAAGGAAATAGCTTCTATTTAACAATATCATTATCAACATATTTCTTCTTTTGCATATCACACAAATCAATGAAGCTATTTAGATGGGTAGCGGCATCTTCACTAGGAAGGCCGGAAAACGGATCTTTCATGACAAGATTCAGCAAGGCAGCATTAATTTCACAAGATTCCGCATCGGTAAGAGGAGCAATCGGAGTGCTAATAAAATCATTGTTGTTGGTATTGGTAAAGTCACACAATTTAGTGTTATCTTGAGCCATCATGACAAACAAGAAATCCAACACACAAGCAAACGAGGAATGGGCAAAAAGAGGCAAAAAGAGAAAGAGAGGGATGATAGAGAGAGAGGGCAAATAAAACGGCAAGGGTGAAGTGGGGGAGAGGAAAACGAGAGGCAAATGGCAAATAATGTAATGTGGGAGATAAGGGTTTGTGATGGGTACTTGGTATGTTTGACTTTTGCGTAGACCTCCCCGGCAATGGCGCTAGAAATCCTTCTTGCTACCTCTTGAGCACTTGCGTTGGTTTTCCCTTGAAGAGGAAAGGGTGATGCAGCAAAGTAGCGTAAGTATTTCCCTCAGTTTTTGAGAACCAAGGTATCAATCCAGTAGGAGGCTACGCGTGAGTCCCTCGCACCTGCACAAAACAAATAAATCCTCACAACCAATGCGATAGGGGGTTGTCAATCCCTACACGATCACTTACGAGAGTGAGATATGATAGATATGATAAGATAATATTTTTGGTATTTTTATGATAAAGATGCAAAGTAAAATAAAAGCAATGAAAATAACTAAGTATTGGAAGATTAATATGATGAAGATAGACCCAGGGGGCATAGGTTTCACTAGTGGCTTCTCTCAAGAGCATAGGTATTTTACGGTGGGTGAACAAATTACTGCTAAGCAATTGACAGAATTGAGCATAGTTATGAGAATATCTAGGTATGATCATGTATATAGGCATCACGTCCAAGACAAGTAGACCGACTATTGCCTGCATCTACTACTATTACTCCACACATCGACCACTATCCAGCATGCATCTAGAGTATTAAGTTCATAAGAACCGAGTAACACCTTAAGCAAGATGACATGATGTAGAGGGATAAATTCATGCAATATGATAAAAACCCCCATCTTGTTATCCTCGATGGGAACAATACAATACGTGCCTTGCTGCCCCTACTGCCACTGGGAAAGGACATCGCAAGATTGAACCCAAAGCTAAGCACTTCTCCCATTGCAAGAAAGATCAATCTAGTAGGCCAAACCAAACTGATAATTCGAAGAGACTTGCAAAGATAACCAATCATACATAAAAGAATTCAGAGAAGATTCAAATATTGTTCATAGATAAACTTGATCATAAACCCACAATTCATCGGTCTCAACAAACACACTGCAAAATAAGATTACATCGAATAGATCTCCACAAGAGAGGGGGATAACTTTGTATTGAGATCCAAAAAGAGAGAAGAAGCCATCTAGCTAATAACTATGGACCCGTAGGTCTAAGGTAAACTACTCACACTTCATCGGAGAGGCTATGGTGTTGATGTAGAAGCCCTCCATGATCGATGCCCCCTCCGGCGAAGCTCCGGAACAGGCCCCAAGATGGGATCTCGTGGATACAGAAAGTTACGGCAGTGGAATTAGGGTTTTGGCTCCGTATCTGATCCTTTGGGGGTACGTAGGTATATATAGGAGGAAGAAGTACGTCGGTGGAGCAACAAGGGGCCCACGAGGGTGGAGGGCGCGCCTAGGGGGGGGGGGGTAGGCGCGCCCCCTACCTTATGGCCTCCCTGTTGGTTGCTTGACGTAGGGTCCAAGTCTCCTGGATCATGTTCGGTGAGAAAATCACGTTCCCGAAGGTTTCATTCCATTTGGACTCCGTTTGATATTCTTTTTCTTCGAAACCCTAAAATAGGCAAAAAAAAACAGCAATTTTGGGCTGGGCCTCCGGTTAATAGGTTAGTCCCAAAAATAATATAAAAGTGTATAATAAAGCCCAATAATGTCCAAAACAGTGGATAATATAGCATGGAGCAATCAAAAATTATAGACACGTTGGAGACGTATCACTTCCCCCCGCGGGAAGGGGGGTGCAGCCAAGGGCAGGAGCCCAAGGTGGCTGTCATCCCCTTGGGGGAACCCTAGGCTGCCTTTCCTCCTCCGCCACCTACATATATGTGTGGAGGGAGAGGGGAAACACACACCATGATCCCCAAGCCGTGTGCGGCGCCCCTCTCCCTCTAGTTCATCCTCTGTCATATTTTCGTAGTGCTCGACGAAGCACTACGGAGATATGTAATTGCATCACCACCGTCACCACGTCGTCGTGCTGCCAGAACTCATCTACTACTTCTCTCGTCTTGCTGGATCAAGAAGGCGAGGACGTCATCGAGCTGAACGTGTGCTGAACGCGGAGGTGCCATACGTTTGGGTACTTGATCGGGTGGATCGTGAATGTGTACGACTACATCAACTGTGTTGATAAACGCTCCCGTTTAATGGTCAACGAGGGTACATCAACACACTCTCCCCTCTCGTAGCTATGCATCTCCATGGATAGATATTGTGTGTGCGTAGAATTTTTTGTTTTACATGCAACGTTCCCCAACAGTGGCATCAGAGCCAGGTCTATGCGTAGATGATATGCACGAGTAGAACACAAAGGAGTTGTGGGCGGTGATGGTCATACTACGTACCTCCAATGTCTTACTTTGATTCGGCGGCATTGTGGGATGAAGCGGCCTGGGCCAACCTTACATGTCCACGCACATGAGACCGGTTTCACCGACTGACATGCAACTTGTTATGAATAAAGGTGGCTGGGGGTGTCTGTTTCTCCTACTTTAGTTGAATTGTAATTGACTACGGCTGGTCCTTGAAGAAGGTTAAAACAACAAACTTGATAATCACCATTGTGGTTTTTGCGTAGGTAAGAATTGTTCTTGCTAGAAGCCCATAGCAGCCACGTAAAACTTGCAACAACAAACTAGAGGACGTCTAACTTGTTTTGCAGGGCATGTTGTGATGTGATATGGTCAAGATATGATGTGATATATGTTGATGTATGAGATGATCATGTTTTGTAATAAGTTCATGACTTGCATGTCGATGAGTTCGACAATTGGCAAGAGACTTAGGGTTGTCTTCAATTATGCATGACCTGCATGTCAATCACTAAGCACCATGTAATTGCTTTACTTTATTGCTATGTGTTAGCAATAGTTGTATAAGCAATAGTTGGCGAGACGACCACGACGCTACGATGGAGATCTAGGTGTCGAGCCGGTGACATTGGAAATCAAGCCGATGCTTTGGAGATGGAGATCAAAAGCACAAGATGATGGCCATATCATGTCACATATTTTGATTGCATGTGATGTTTATCCTTCACTAAAAAAATACACTTCCGTGATGATACATGTTTGTCACAGTAGGTCACTTTTTTTGTCATGCATGTACATCCATGACAAATTTATGACAGAATCAAGATAGTCATACCTGTGCTGTCGTAGAAGTGTTGCATGACATTACCAAAATTATCATCATGGAAGTGTCCACTTCCATGATGATAAATCGCGCGTCACAGAAGTGCTTTCGTCAAGGGTGACCGACATGTGGCATCCACCGTAACGGAACGCCGTTAAGCTATCGGGTCGGGTTTTGGATCCGATAACCCGTTAACAACCCCGACCAATGGGGGTTTTCCATGTGTAAAATCATCATTGGCTAGAGGAAACACATGTCGGCTCATCGTTGGGACAGATGTCATCCACTCACTGGACAGAAGGCGCCTATGATATGTCGACACGTGGCACGACCCAACAAGTTTAAATGGGCCGGCCCAACTAGAGGCCCACAAGATTTTGCGGACCATAATGGGCCGGCCCAGCTAAAGGCCCATGAAATTTTGCGGACCATAATGGGCTGGCCCAGCTAAAGGCCCACAAGATTTTGTGGGCCATAATGGGCCGGCCCAGGTAAACGCCCACAAGATTTTTTTGTGCCATAATGGGCCGGCCCAGGTAAAGGCCCACAAGATTCTTGTGGGTCATAATTGGCCGACCCAGCTAAAGGCCCACGAGATTTCGCCGGCATTAATGGGCCAGCCCAGCTGTAGGCCCACAAGATTTTGAGGACCCTAGTAGGCCGGCCCATTAACTGGCTGCCATGTTTTGGGCCAAACGCCGGCCCATATTTGATCTGGTCCATTAATGGCCTGCCATGCTCCGGGCCTAATAGTGGCCCATATGAGATACGGCCTATTAAAAGCCTACCACGTTCTGGGCCAAATTACGGCCTAGATCAGGTCCGACCCTTTAAGAGGCTTTGGGCTCAATTATGGCCCATATCAGATTCGGCCCGTCAATTGGACACTATGCTTTTGGGCCCACTTGCTAAAGGCCCACTTAGTAATTCGGCCTGATACTAGTTTTGGCCTGTTAAGGGCCCGTTTAACATTTCAGCCCTATATTAATTTTAGCCTATTAAAAGCCCGTCATATAGTTGGGCCTAACTACGGCCTGGTTTGCATCCCGCCTGCTCGCAGCCGATATCTGATTGGGCCAAACAAGGACCCAGACAATTTTGGCCTGTTAAAAGCCCGTGATTTGATTCGCACAATCATGGGCCGGGGTTCATTTCGGGATGCTGCCGGCCCGTGAGCTGATCGGCACGTTTCAGGCCCAACCTACATCGTGATTGCATGACGGCCCGATTATGTACCGTAATTTTACAGTTTGGCCGGTGTCGGTGTCAAAACCGGCGGATCTCGGGTAGGTGGTCCCGAACTGTGCGTCTAGGCCGGATGGTAACAAGAGGCAAGGGACACAAAGTTTTACCCAGGTTCGGGCCCTCTTGATGGAGGTAAAACCCTACGTCCTGCTTGATTAATATTGATGATATGGGTAGTACAAGAGTAGATCTACCACGAGATCAGAGAGGCTAAACCCTAGAAGCTAGCCTATGGTATGATTGTTGATGTGTATGTTATCCTACAGACTAAAACCCTCCGGTTTATATAGACACCGGAGAGGGTTAGGGTTACATAAAGTCGGTTACAATGGTAGGAGATCTGAACATCTGTATCGCCAAGCTTGCCTTCCACGCCAAGAAAGTCCCTTCCGGACACGGGACAGAGTCTTCAATCTTGTATCTTCATAGTCCAGGAGTCCGGCTGAAGGTATAGTTCGGCTATCCGAACACCCTCTAATCCAGGACTCCCTCAGTAGCCCCTGAACCAGGCTTTAATGACGACGAGTCCGGCGCGCAAATTGTCTTCGGCATTGCAAGGCGGGTTCCTCCTCCAAGTACTTCATAGAAGAAAAAGATAGTGTCCGGCTCTGCAAAATAAGTTTTCCACATATCGCCATAGAGAGAATAATATTTACACAAATCTAATCTGCTGACGTATTCCGTGGTGTGACACACCGCCGCCTTTAACCGAGTCGTTTTCATTATCCCACCTTAGTGCGTCGTGCGAGGCGGTTTCCTTGGCACGTCTTATCAAAGCAGAGATCGTGTCCCCTTATTCCGGGATTCTCATCAATACGGGCGTGGGTAACCCAACCGCTTCTAGGATTCCTAGATTATAGACAACTCCAAACGGACACGAAGAGGACGCTCGATATTCACCCTCTTTATAAAGGGACGATGCCTTTTATTTTTCCCTCCCGTGCTCAATCGAATCCTTCCCCCACCTCAAGCTCAAACGCCCAAAGTTCAGGTCAGGTGCTCCGAACCTTCAGTCATGTCCGGATCTAGCCTTCAAGGCCGATGGGTGCCTTCCTCCGTGACGGAAGAAGACGTCAAAAAGTTGAGGGAGGCCAGATATCTGACCGCCGAGATTCTGCATCGGCTGCCTCCCCGGGGCAGGCCGTCCCCTCCCCCGAACCTAACAAGAGCGTCATGTTCGTCTCCCACTTCCTCCGAGGCCTAGGCCTTGCATTGGATCCTTTTGTCAGGGGCTTGATGTTTTACTATGGGCTAGATTTCCATGATCTCGCTCCGGACTCCTTTCTTTATATCACAACATTTATTGTTGTGTGTGAGGCCTTCCTCCGGGTTACCCCTCACTTTGGCCTATGGCTCAAGACCTTTGAAGTAAAGCCGAAGATGATCGAGGGGCAACATGCGGCGTGTGGAGGTGCCTCAATACGCAAGATGAAGGGAGCTGCATGGCCCAAAGGTTCCATCCCAGAGGTATCTGAATTGTGGCAACAGGAGTGGTTCTACATCACGGCTCCTAGAAGTGCGAAGTTGGCGGCCGCCCCTGTTTTCTGCCTGGACCCTCCACCACAACTGATGTCATGGATTAGCAGAGGATTGAGCTGGGGTCCGGCCAAGGACGTGCCTACACTGCAAAGCCGCATTCGAGATCTCTTCAATGGAGATTTCAGTTTGGTTGCGGTAACACAAGTTATGCTGGTTCGTCAAGTCCATCCTTGCAAATGCCGACCTCTTCACTTGTGGGAGTTCAATCCTGAGGGATCACGCGCCATTCAAAATTTCCTCGGCCTGACGCACGAGGAGATGTACAAGTCGTTCTTCGGACCTCAAGTGGAGTGTCCGGAAATCACCGAGGACGTGGGCCTGAGCAGCAACCATGCCGTCGAACAGGTAAGGCATCTTCCGACCGAGCGTACTACCTCTCCTTTGATGCGAAGTCATTTCTGAGAGTTCGCTTCTTGACCAGGACTGGCTAACGAAGGCGAAGTTGATTCGGTGCTCGGCCCCCCTCCCTGAGGGTTTAGAAAATCCGGTATTGGAAAAGATGCTCCAGACCGCACCTTGCCCGGATCCCTTGAAGGAAAATGCGGGCGGCCACGGGCCCCCAACGCTACCCACACTAGCCGAGGGAGCGAGCGTCCTCACGAAGGAAGACGACCAGAAGAGGAAAAGGATTGCGACCGAGGATTTGAAAGCCAAAGCTTCTAAATGGGAGAAGAAGTTTCCCACAGAGGGTCCTGCCCCGGGGGGTGCGGTTGCCGCACAAAGTCCGCGGGGGAACAATCCTCCACGAGTCGTAAGTGACCCAAAATACCTTAATAGTATAGATATGCCATCGTTTCTTCTGAGAAAATAACCACCGCATATATCTTTGAAGTTCGGGCCTTAGCCCCTCTCAAATGAGCTCGTCTTCGGGGGATCTTCTTCCAGAGATGATGGAGAGTGAAACGCCTCCTCCGGACTCCTCCGCTCCGGAAGCGGGCGACCCTGAAGTGTCATTGCGGAGGGCCTCTCCGAGTCCGGAGAGGCCAGAAGGTAATCCCGTCGATCCCCGAAGCTCCCAGTGTCCGGCTCCCGAAGAGAGCAGACAAAAGAGTCCGGCACCATCTAGTGTGCGGTCGGATGTTCTGAGGGAGTTGGTGGGGTGAGCAGCCATCGCAGATGAACACCGTGTGCTGATGAATATGGTGATGGAGAGAATCTCGTCCGCCGAAAGCGGATTGCATAAAGCTTTTATGAGTCTACTGACAGGTTTTGAGGTATGCAAAATATTGTATGATAACCCTGCACATGCTAAGTGTGCCCTGTGTAGATCGTAGCCCCTGAGACTCTAGTTGTCGTTGGGAACGACGATGATCAGAGGATCATAATCCCATGTAGTAACCATACTGCCTTTATGAGCAGGTGATGGAAGCTCCGGTGGCTAGTCGGACTAGCGAGTTTGCCCATTTAAAATGGCAGTGGGATGCGGCAGACGCTGACATCGAGCTTGTTAACAAAAGGCTTGACGAGGCGCAGGGTAGGTGTTATTATCTGGTAAATGCCGCATAGTAAGAGCAGCATGAAGCCAGTATATTTAACATGTTATGACTGCAGATGGAGCTGCCACTGTTGAATCCTTGCGGGCGGAACTTTCCCGAGCCAAGGAACAAGCGAGATTGGGTAATGCGGCTGCTGTGAAGGCGGCCGAAGAGTTGCGAGCCGAGAAGGCCGCGCATGGCGAGAGCCAGGATAAGATGGCCAATATGGCCGTAGAATTAAAAGCCGCCGTCGACCGTTGCCGGGCTCTTGAAAAGGAAAACCAGGCGAAGGCACCGGACCTTGAGAAGGCTGCTGCAATGGGAAAAGACCTCCGCTCTGCTATGAGGGCAAAGAAGGAGGAGCTGCGAGAAGCCGGGGATATTGTAGCCGCGAAATCCTTTATGCTGCAGAGGAAGTTCGGAGATCCACGGTATGCCCCTCTGGATCGGATGTGGAGTTCGGAAGATGCGTATATGGATTTGGCGGCGAGCGCTGCCGATGCGGCCAAGTACTTCCAGAGTCAGACGGGCCGTGAAGTAGACCAGCTATTTTGGAAACAATTCCTTTCTCCCGAGCGTTCGCTTTCATTGACGGACCAATTAGCCGAATGGGCCGAACTAAATAGGTTGTCCGGACTCTCCATGAGGTCTGTTGTGGATCAACTATGGCCGAGAAGGTCAAAACCGAGCAGCTATTTCAGCTTGGTGTAGTAGTTCCTTGATGTGGTGCCGCACATAAATGCGATGAAGAGGTCGGCGTGCATAGAAGGCGCCTGAATGGCCTTTGCCCGTGCTAAAGCATACTAGGCAGAGATGGATGCTACCACTGTTGCAGCGCAGGATTCGGCCATAGGTGGAAGGGCTGCTGAGCACTACTTTGAGGAAGTTCTTGAGGGTGCTCGTTTGATAGAGACCCAGTGCTCAAAAAATATTATGTTTGAGTGCTTTTATAAATTTCCATAAGGCTACTTTTATACTTTTGCCTGAAAGTAATGTGATGCCTCCTGGGCGGCCGTTTATGTATACATGTATATAACCTAAAAGATTGCAGTCGTCGGCTTCAACCCCCACGCATATAATGTGGAGGTGTTCGTAGAAAGATGCGTTCACACTTAACCCAACGTCTTGGTCCTATTAAGGAGGTGATAGCGGAGCGAGCGAGGCAACCGGACTATAAAGCTTTAATACTTTCACTTAGCCATAGGAGTTTGACAGTGGGGCTACTAGATAGCCCCTGGTGGCTCCGCACTCTCCTGATCCTGGGGTGCGTATATGCCTGGCCGAAAAGCGGCCCTTCGTTAAGGCGGAGGAATTCTAACATTCCCATGGGTCATCGAGTGGTTGACCAGTTTCACGCTAGATCATGATAGTCAGTTTTCAGCTTTCTCTACTAAGGTGCTCGTCCGGATGAACCAGGGCACAATCGCAGTAGTTTTCCTGGTGCTACCTTAGCCGGTAAAGCGGAACGTAAGGTACCAAAATACAGGAGCCGGGCAAACCCAACATTTGACCAAAGACAATGATTCGGAGCTGATGCATACAGGGCCAAACTCGCGACGCCGAACACTACCTAAGGTATTCAGTCTTTGTGGTATAAACCGGGCCTAAATAATGGCCTTCGTAAGAAGCCCCTTATGTCCAGGTACGTGCATTGGTCTGGCGTGGCAACATGCCAAGATGTCAGCATCCTTCTCAATGGTGGATATGTATCAACAAGAGACAGTAAAAAAGGTTTACGCATGGTCTTAATCTAAAAAGAATCCTTGGAGCGGGTCCCTGCTGCACGTCTGCGCCTGTGTCTCCGTTGTGCCGTATCCTGGACGGGTGTGGCACGATGATCATCTGTAAAAGAGAGGAATTTAGATATGTATCCAGGACTCCCTCAGCCGGCTTACTGCGAAGACAGGATATATATATATAGTAAAATAATTGCAGCATTGTGAATAAGAAAAAACCTATACTATACAATAAAGAAATTATGGCATATTACATCCACTGGGCATCAAAGTTCGCCACTATGATAATAAAGCACAAGCAGACATCAGATTACATACACTGGGCATCAAAGATCGCCACCAGTGTAAATAAACATGCCGACAAAATAATATACAAAACCGACAACACTTCAATAGAGTTCAAGAAAGGTTAGCCCTGCTGGGGAGCTGCAGCGCAAGCAGCTGAGCAAGATGATGAGACTGCGCTTGTTCAACACTTATATCTTCCTCACTCTGAAAGATAAACAAGCAGACGGATGACATGTTTTGCACATAAAAGTATCAGCGCTGAAAATTCATCACATTTCTTACTGACGAATAAAGTGACACAGTTTAAATTTGCATTAACACAATATGGTATTGTTCAGGTCAAGACATGGCAGGAAATGACATTGTGAAGGAGTTGGAAGCTTCACGACACCACTGGATTACAGATCAAGAACTCATAAGTATCAATGGTTAGTGTGCTGTCAATTTATACCATTTTAGATTGGCAAATAAAGAGACGGTTTAAATAATAGTAGAATGATATGACATTTTTCATAGTTAAGACATTGCAGAATATGACATTGTGTTGTAGTGGGTAGGTTCACCACACCACTGGATTACAGATGAAGAACAGAAGCATACAAGCAGTGCAAAAGAAGATCACTTGCTTTGTATAGTTTAATTTACATGGTATGAAGAAGGAACTTGGTTGTACAACTAAAAACTTAAATTGAGAAAGGACGAACTTTTGTTTATGAACTACATATAATAAACTTTAAACAAAAAATTTGATGCAAACACCAAAAATAAACAGCTGTTGCAGTCATGCCTAACCAAATATATACAACAAAGTTTGAAGGCTCGAGATGGACAAACTTACATTATTGGTGAAGACAGGCTCTATAAAGGCCTTGTCCATGCTGATGGGGGGGGGGGCAATTCAAGAAGTTTACCATAAAATCTTCTTCAAAAGCATTGCCTTTATTCTACATTTTGTTAAGAGTAAATATAGATGTGATAATATACAAAAAAATGGAGAATATTTAAGATAAGATGAAGAGTGATGCTACATAACCAAGTAGCTATAAATGTAAGTGCAGCGATACAGGCAAAAGGTATAGCCAAGAGCAATGCACAGCTAAACTTCTTCAGTACCAACCTTATGGTAAGAGTAAATATAGATCTGATGTGTAGAAAATCGAGGGCAAAGGAAAATAAGCTACAGAGTGATGGTACATGAAAAACTACCTGTCACTATAAGTACACTGATAAAGGACAGCATGTACTTACAAGAACAATGCAGAGCTAAAAAAACATTGGCATTGGATATATTCTACACTAATGTAACCATTCATATAGATCAGATAATTCAGAGCGAATAATTGATAAGCAAGCTATCATGCATACTGCTGTCACATAATGAACCAGGTATGTATGCAAGTACAGTGATATAGGACAACAGGTACTAACAAGAGCAAAGCAGCGGGCAGCATATTTGAGATATCCTGTCGTTCTTGTCAAACCGGAATTCTTCTTCGAGCAGATTTCCTGCAAAAAAGATTCGTAAGGCACATGCGGAAAAGTAGAAGTTCAAATTGTCATGTGATTTCATAGGCAGTACCTCATCCTAGGAACGAGACCTGTGCATAACAAGGTTTTTCCATTCAATGTCTTCTAAATTTAGCACATGAGACTTCACCAGAAATTCGTTTATAGACTTGCCATCAAAGTGTGATTTCCTCAGGTAACACCGATACTGCTGCAATGCTTCCTTGAAAAGCACAAGCAAGCTTTGCTCGTCATGACTATCCAGATCGACCCTCGCCTAGTTGCAACAATGTAATGTAAATCATTGATGTGTTCAATCAACAGAAAACAGGAAAATAATAGCCATGAATAATAGCACTTACACGTAAGTTGGACAGGAAGATGTGAAAATGGTGTTTGTCTTCACAATAATCTTCCCATGATGGGAATATATGCACGTAGTCCCTAACAACATTGAAAGCATTGTCTTTTAAACTAGGAATACATGGAATGGGGTTCCAATCTGCAGGAATTGACTGTCTCTGCAGTTGGGATAGGTCTTCGGCCGGTGGACTTGCTGTACTTTTTGCTAGAGTGGGATTTTTCTGTGGTACAGCTGGTGCTATGGCAAATGAAATTGGTATACCTTTTGCTGGAGTGCAGGTGCTGTGTGGTGGGGCTAGTGGTGTGGCCAGTGAAGTATGGGTACTATCTGCTGGAGTCGGTCCTACATTTTGTGTCACTGGTTGTACAACCAATATAAGTGGGGTGTTGTGTCACTGGTTGTGTCACTGGAGTCGGTCCTACATTTTGTGTCACTGGTTGTGTCACTGGAGTCGGTCCTACGTTTTGTGTCACTGGAGTCGATCCTATGTTTTCTCCGGCACCACCACGTTTTTCAAGGACTTTGCTGGTGCTCCTTCAGGTTCGGCAATCACCCTCTTCCTTTTTGATGTCTGATGCACAAGAATAGCATTTGAGTGGAAAAACATGGTATGATGACAGATGGAATATGTATTGATAATGGATGGGCATGGCATCTCGACATATATGATGAGTAAACTAAGCAGATGGCGGTGCAACAAAGTAGAAGAAATGCAAGACAACATATGCAAGATACCCGCAATCAATAAAACATTGCCAAATTAGAACAGGCACCTTGATGGGTGAATAGGACAGGCCATCTGCCTTTGACTCCTCGAGGTTCGAATAGTCATTAGGATGATATTCTGAACAAGAATCAACAGGTGGGGAGCGTATGAGTTTCATTGCATCCAGAATGGCACTCAATGCCTTGGTGCCAATTTTGTAAGTCATTGCAGTGTTTAGCTTCAAGAGTGGACTGCTGCTAGTGTGACACAAAGCAGCTACGCAGATCATAGTGTAGATATAACAGGAAAACCTTAAGCATCAGAGTAAAATCAGCAAAGTGGAACTTCCTGGAATAATGTGCTAGTATTGCTGGTATGGCTAGAAAGGCTTCGGATACTAGCTCTCTTCAAGTGAAGGTGCGTTACTGTTAATATCAATGTAACTCTCAAAGGCGACACAACTCCCTGCATTTCCTTGCTATTCTTATAGGATTCAAGTGGGCAGGCCACTACAAATCCTATTCCTATGTTTACAAGATCCTACGAATCAAAGAGGCTCAAAGTGCCCATCACAACCGACCGTATAGACCTCTACACTGCAAATGTCCCTGATCATCTTCAGTACAAGGAACATACTGTACCACTATCATACTCCCTCCATTCCAAAATATAAGTCTTGGTAGAGATTTCCACTATGGATCACATACAGATGTATCCAGGTACATTTTAGAGTGTAGATTCACTCATTTTGCTCCATATGTAGTCCATGGTGGAATCTATACAAAGTCTTGTATTTAGGAACGGAGAGAGTACATATTAAAGAAGAACGGAAGAGGAACATGGTAAAGAAGAGTAAGCAGATTTTGGATAATAAAATGTTGGTTGCGCAGTGCCCACACATGATGAACCAGAGCGCATTAAGAATGCAACTCCTAGCTGTCTCTCGAGCATTTCAGGCGGTTGGATGAAGATCCTACGTCTCCTAACCCTTCTTCTTCCTCGTCTCAGGTTCTTCCCATACAGAACACCGCACGGGCCGCCGACCGGACCACCGCCCCCCCACCGCCTGTGTTCCTCCGCCACCCCACCCCCGCCCCAACCCCCACCCGCGTCGAGTTTTCTTCGTTCAACGAGGCCCCACAACCACCGAGCCCCTTCAATCGCATCGGCGAACTCCGGCGAGCTCTGAAAAATCGACTGACCCAATTTTGAAATTTAGTCTACTGTGATTTAACTAGTGTGGAATATAAAAGGGGAAAACCATAAGTGTCGGTGTCAAAACTGGCGGATCTTGGTTAGGGGGTCCCGAACTGCGCGTCTAGGCCGGGTGGTAATAGGAGGTAGGGGACACGATGTCTTACCCAGGTTCGGGCCCTCTTTTTGGAGGTAAAACCCTACATCCTGCTTGATTAATATTGATGATATGGGTAGTACAAGAGTAGATCTACCACGAGATCAGAGAGGCTAAACCCTAGAAGCTAGCCTATTGTATGATTGTATGTTTTTATTGTTGTCCTATGGACTAAAACCCTTCGGTTTATATAGACACCGAAGAGGGTTAGGGTTACACAAGGTCGGTTACAAAGGAGGAGATATCCATATCCGTATTGCCTAGCTTGCCTTCCACGCCAAGTAGAGTCCCATCCGGACACGAGACGAAGTCTTCAATCTTGTATCTTCATAGTCTAATAGTCCGGCCAATGGAGATAGTCCGGCTGTCCGAAGACCCCCTAATCCAGTACTCCCTCAGTAGCCCCCGAACCAGGCTTCAATGATGATGAGTCCGGCGTGCAGTATTATCTTCGGCATTGCAAGGCGGGTTCCTCTCCAAATTCCGTGTACCTGTCGAAATAATGTCCGGTTTCTTGTGAATGTTTGTACTCCTTGGCTTCTACGCCCAATAATGGCCACTTTTCACGTGTCGAGCGAATGTGAAGAGCCAGGGTGTTTTCACATTTACCCTCCTAGTTGTGTGAATGAGCCGCCTATTTAAAAAGACGAGGATTCAGATCCAAATCACACCATCCTTCCTTGGCGAGCCTTCATCGGAGCGCACCCGACAGAGATCCATTCCATCATGGCCAGTCGACGCAGCTCCTCCTCTCGCACCCCTAGCTCCAAGCCTGGAGATTGGGAGAGATGTTTTGTCCCGCACAACAAATTAGTGATGCTTCAGTCCAAGGGATTTCTTCCCCCAGCGTGCATGGTCCTGGTTCGAGCCGGGCTCGCCACCTATAATGGCAGAGAGCAAGCGGAGAGCCTTCCCAATCCCTCCAAGGGAGAGCGGGTATGCCTTGTCCCTTATTTGGTAAGAGGGCTTGGATTTCCAATTCATTCATTTCTCCGGGGGCTCCTGGAGATCTACGGCCTCCAGTTGCACAATCTTACGCCCGCCTCCATGCTGCATATCGCGGGATTCGTAGCCCTTTGTGAGTTGTTTTTGGGCTGTGAGGCTCATTTCGCTCTGTGGAAGAAGTTGTTCTGCCTTGTGCCCCGTTCTCAGAAGGGGTCAATATATCAAGTGGGCGGAGCCGAAGTGTGGCGTGTTGCCGGGACCGGATACCTGTCCGGAACCCCAAAGAAGACGTCCGAAGACAGGCCTTCAGAATGGTTTTATATAGAAGACGTCCCCCTCCCGGATCCTATTTGGATCGGCCTTCCTGAGTTCCACAACGCCCCTTTGAAGAAGCGCCGGAGCTGGCGTCCACGGAGCCCCCTGGAGGAAGATGACAGGGACGTTCTTTACTTGATGAGCCGGATAAGTTTTTTTAGCTTGATCCGGATTGACCATGATTGAGGTCATGGCCATATGTATTATACGGGGGGTGCAGCCACTTCAGTATAGAGGCCACCCCATGTGGGATTTCAACGGGGAGGATGACGCCACCCGCTACGGCCGTAAAGGGCCGGGATCGGTTGCTGTTCTAACAAAGATCTTATCCACTTTGTACAAGGGACAAGAGGAGGAATTCCTTCGTGTCAACCCGCAGGGTGGATTTTCTATGTACAATTCTCCGAGCTAGGTAAGCGGAGACCTTTTCTCGCCCATCCGTTTCATATTTCTGTAGTTAAGTATTCAGTCTAGCAATTTCTACGCAGGAACTACGCCAGGATGTAAGGGAGATAAACAACCCCCCTCCACAACCTGAGGACCCTGGACGGTCCCTCGACCCGGCCTCCCAAGAGGATCCGGACATATCCGTGGAGCTGATTGATGGGGTGTTTTACCAATCGAGCAATGACAATGCTTTGGTGGCCATTACGGCCGATTGCCCTGGGCTAGTTCCAGCCTCACAGGTGACTAAGACTGAAGTCCCAATACTTCAAAAAGGGATCCATCCTTGTGTGTTTTTGATCACCGTATAACGGACATATTTTGCAGGGGAGGTCCTCCAGGCAGAAGGCCGAGCCTGCGGCGACTGGCCAACAAGGGGCCGCGGGGCCAGGCAGGTTGAAAAGACCCATAGTCCAGATTGAGACACCGGCGCAGTGGTACGGCGCGCCGTCTTTATTGCAAGACATTATTCTCAGAGGCATATTAACGCCCATGCCTTCTTTTCAGGAAAAAGAGCGCTCGCCGGACTATACCCGGAGAGGCTACCAATCGCGCCTCCAGAAGCCAGGCTCCAAGGCCGGATTCGGAGGCGGGAACGAATACAAGGCGTGCGCCTGGTGCTCCTCCGACAGAGGATGCGGATAAACTGTCCGCCACCCATTCCGAGGTGGAAAGTGCCATGAACCACAGGCGTCGCCGGACTGTTCTTCGTGACGCTTGTTTCTCCCAAGAGGCATTGGATGCCTTCAAATCAGGAGATGCGCACCTCCGTGCCGCTCAAAATGGTCTAGCCATAGCCACGGAGCAGTATGTAAAAGACATACGGGTGAGAAAATTTGGTGATTATATATATCATTAGCCCCTGAGACTTGAAACAGTTAGAATAACTGATTTAAGGATCATTTGTTATGCAGGTTCTTACAGAAAAGAATACTCAACTGTCCCAGGAGCTGGAAGAGTGCAAAGCCCAAGTTCAGGCCGCACTGGCCGCAGCAGGGGAGCCCAAAGAGACCCCCTCTGGTTAGATATCCTTCAAATGATAAGTATCATATAGAATGCGGCATGTATGCAGATCTGACGATAAAAATGCAGAGGACACTGGATTAAATCCGGATAAGCAACGGCTCCTACGCCAGCTGAAGGCCGGTGAGAACGTGCTTACGAGGGTGAGGCAGGAGAAAAATGATCTCCTAGATGCCAACACCAAGCTGGGCGTGGAACTACAAAATGTTCGTGCCCAATTGTCGGACTCTGTTAAGGAGAATGGGCGGCTTCGACGCGGCATATTTAGTAAGTGCTTGAACGAACTTTGAAAAAGAGTTCGGCGAGGAAGCTGACTGACAGAGTTATATCTGTAGGTATGCTAACAGGTCGTCCTGCCGAGGAAATGCCCGGTTCAATGGGTGACCTTCTTCCCGAGCTCTCACAGCTGCACGAACGAGTTCGGCAGGTGATGCAAGGCGTCGCCTAGGCCTTGTGGCCATCCGTCTCCATACCCGAAGGCCTTGGAGAGCTTGCAGAAAAGTTAAGGGAGCACGACGGCGCTTCCGACTATGGAAGATATAGGCCTGCCGTCAGGGCGCCAGGGAAGCCTGGGAAATGGTGAAGACACGGTACACGAAGGCTGACCCAAACCACATGGCCGAAGTCGGACTTGTGGGGCCTGATGGGAAGGAGATCCCCGTGAGCTTAGTGTACGGCCAAGTAGAATTGGCTGCAAAGTATTCCCAACAGGACTGTAGACTAGACAGCCTATTGGATGGTATTGAAGAGGAATTCAACCAGTCAAATTGACTATGTAATTTTAAAGTGACATGTATAATGCCTTCTAGCCGGATTGTAGATCGTTGGTCGTGGCGGATCTTCTCGCTTCAACCTCGGGACCCGACAGTCTGGAGTGTATCCGAATACCCTCTCGGTTATGTAAGAACAGGGGCATGCACGGAGACCAGGCGTAGGGGTCATTAGTGCTTTATCAGACAAGTGCCCAACTAGTTATGTTATATTACATGGGTAGTAAGAAACATCTTCTAGGGAGAATAGTTCCGTTAAGGGTTCCTTTCCCTGGGTAAGCATACCCTAAAGTGCATGTCCGGACTGCGATAAGAAGCGCAGAAAAATCATCTGGGGGCAGATATGAATAATAAAAGTCATCTTTTGTTCACCGACCGAATATTCCCTTAAGAACGCTAGCTTTCGGCTTCACCCAGTCTGAGGTACACGTCCGACTGACTCGGCGGTAACAATCACAGAGGTGCTCCCCTTATGCCCTAGCCGAATTAACGGGAACGTAGGGCACAAATACAAGAGCTAGGAAACCCAGCTTGGCCAAAACTTAAGTCATATCGATGCATATAATGGTGAAAAAATGTACGTGCGGAAGTATAACACATGTGTTGGGCATGAGGCCCAGGTAAATAACTTAAGCTTCTGTGAAAGAAGCCCCCAGGTAAGAAGAGTGCGGCTAGCGCATCTGTAATGTACGAGTGAGGCACAAGGTAACCCTTGAAGGCCTAGAGAAATAAAAGAAAGAAAGGGAAACAAGACAGATGATGCATATGCAGAAGATGGACAAAGGGAGGGGACTAACATAGAGTCCGGTGCTAAGCGTAGAATCTTCGAAGCCTGGCTGCGTTCCATGGGTACGGCTCGAGTCGACTAGTCGATGCATCCCGCAGTCGGTACGCTCCACCGGTTAGAACTTGGTCGATAACGAAGGGACCTTCCCATTTGGGCTCGAGCTTGTTCTTTTTCTTATCCGGCAGCCGTAGAACTAGTTCGCCAATGTTATAAGTTTTGGCCCGTACTTCTTTGCTTTGGTATCTGCGAGCCTGTTGCTGGTAAAATGCGGAACGGGCTTTGGCTACGTCGCGCTCTTCCTCCAAGGTGTCCAGACTGTCCTGCCGATCGAGCTCGGCTTCTCTTTCTTCGTACATGCGCACTCGAGGTGAGTCATGAATTATGTCACAGGGCAGGTACTACGATTCGGCATGGTCCGCAGCCCCCAGAGTACGGAGTCGAGCTCCTCTACCCAGTGCGTGTCAGACTCCATTAAGGAGTGCACTAATCTGGGTTTAATGCCGCTCATTATAAGACCATTTGCTCGTTAGACTTGACCGTTGGTTTGTGGGTGATAGACTGAAGCATAATCGAGCTTGACGCCCATTTTGCTACACCAGTGTTTTACCTCGTCGGCCGTGAAGTTTGTGCCGTTATCAGTGATGATGCTGTGGGGGACGCCGTAACGGTCTACAGCCCCGGATATGAAATCTATCACCGGTCCGGATTCAGCTGTTTTAACAGGTTTAGCCTCTATCCATTTGGTGAATTTATCCACGATGACCAATAAGTATTTTTTTTCTTATGGGTTCCCCCTTTAAGGGGTCCAACCATGTCAAGCCCCCCAGACCACGAAGGGCCATGTAATGGGGATTGTTTGGAGGGTGGTGGGTGGCATGTGGCTTTGATTTGCGAAGAGCTGGCAACCGGCGCAACGTTGTACCAAGTCCTGTGCATCTGCCCGGGCCATTGGCCAATAGAATCCTGTACGGAAGGCCTTGCTTACAAGAGATCAGGCTGCAGCGTGATGACCGCCGAGTCCGACGTGAATTTCTGCCAAAAGGTTCCGCCCTTCCTCTTCGAAGATGCACCTTTGAAGGACTCCAGTAGCGCATTTTTTGTACAATTCTCCCTCATGGACCCTGTAGGCCTTGGATCGCCGCACTATGCAGCGTGCCTCATTTTGGTCCTCCAGAAGTTCCTGTCTAGTTAGGTAGGCCAGGAATGGTTCTGTCCACGGGGCAATAATGGCCATTATTTCGTGGGCTGAATGTGTTATTTCGGTGGCGGAGCCTCCGATTATGTCAGAGAGTTCGGTATCAGGTATTTTGGCCGGGTCCGGACTGTTGTTACCGGTGTCCCCTTCCGATGCTACGGATGGCTTGAAGAGCCGTTCCAGAAATATGTTGGGAGGGACCGCGTCGCGTTTTGCGCCAATGCGGGCGAGGATATCCGTCGCCTGATTGTTTTCCCAAGCCACATGGTGAAATTCGAGCCCCTCGAACCGAGCTGACATTTTTAGGACGACATTGTGATAAGCTGCCATTTTTAGATCCCTGGCATCAAAGTCTCCATTTATTTGGGATGTCGTGAGGTTCGAATCCCCGCGCACCTCTAGGCATTGAATACCCATGGATACTGCCATCCGGAGACCATGTAGAAGGGCCTCATATTCGGATGCGTTGTTGGAGTCCATATACATTATCTGTAGTACGTATTGAACGGTATCTCCTGTTGGGGACGTCAAAACGACGCCAGCCCCCAGACCAGCCAACATTTTGGAGCCGTCTAAGTGCATGATCCAGTTTGAATATGTGCCATACTCTTTAGGGAGTTCGGCTTCCGTCCACTCAGCGATGAAGTCAGCCAAAACTCGCGACTTAATAGCTCGCCGTGGCTTGTAGGTTATGTCGAATAGGAGGAGCTCAATGGCCCATTTGGCAATCTGGCCTATCGCGTCGTGGTTGTTTATAATATCGTTAAGTGGTACTTTCGAGGCTATCGTTATTGAACACTCTTGAAAGTAGTGTCGCAGCTTCCGGGATTCCATAAATACCGCGTATGCTATCTTTTGATAATGCGGGTACCGTGATTTGCATGGAGTAAGGACAATGGACATATAGTAAACCGACTTTTGAAGGGGGGATTTGTGTCCGTCCACTTCTCGCTCGACGATGAGCACTGCGCTTACTACTTGATGGGTTGCCACAATGTATAATAGCATTGGTTCGCCAATGTTTGGCACGGCCAGGACTGGGTTTGTTGCCAATATGACTTTTATTTCGTTGAGTCCAGCCGAGGCGGCATCCGTCCACTCGAAGTGTTCGGTGCGCCGAAGGAGGCGATAAAGGGGTAATGCCTTTTCTCCCAAGCGGGAGATAAAGCGGCTTAGAGCCGCCACGCATCCAGTCAATTTTTGTATTTGTTTGAGGTCTGTTGGGGTAGCCAACTGTGACAATGCTCGGATTTTGGCCGGATTAGCTTCAATACCTCTACTGGAGAAAATGAATCCCAGGAGCTTTCCGGCTGGTACGCCGAAAACGCATTTTTCCGGATTGAGCTTGATGTCAGATGTTCGGAGGTTGTCGAATGTGAGCCTCAAGTCGTCTACTAGAGTTTCAACATGCTTGGTTTTAATGACCACGTCATCCACGTATGCCTCCACTGTTTTGCCGATCTGGTTTGCCAGACATGTCTGAATCATGCGCTGATATGTAGCGCCGGCGTTTTTGAGCCCGAAGGGCATTGTGTTGAAGCAGAATGGGCCGTATGGTGTGATGAATGCCATTGCGGCTTGGTCTGGCTCCGCCATTTTAATTTGATGGTAGCCGGAGTATGCGTCGAGGAAACACAATGAATCGTGTCCTGCGGTAGCATCGATGATTTGATCGATGCGGGGGAGGGGAAAGGGATCCTTTGGGCAGGCCTTGTTAAGGTCCTTAAAATCGATGCACAAGCGCCAGGATTTGTCCTTCTTTGGTACCATCACCAGGTTTGCTAGCCAGTCCGGATGTTTTATGTCTCTGATGAATCCGGCCTCCAATAGCTTGGCTAGTTCCTCTCCCATGGTTTGTCTCTTAGGCTCGGAGAAACGTCGAAGAGCCTGCTTGACTGGCTTGAATCCTTTTAGGATATTTAGGTTGTGCTCAGCCAGCCTGCGTGGGATTCCTGGCATGTCTGAAGGGTGCCAGGAAAAAATGTCCCAGTTCTCGCGTAGGAACTCTCGCAGTGCGGCGTCGACATCAGGGTTTAATTGTGCCCCGATGGAAGCTATTTTTGTAGGGTCCGTTGGATGGACTTGGAATTTGACTATTTCGTCCGCCGGTTTAAAGGAAGTGGACCTTGATCTTTTATCGAGTATGAAATCGTCCCTGTTCACCGTGGAGCGCAGCGCAGTTAGTTCCTCGGCCGCTAGGGCTTCGGATAGTGCCTCGAGGGCCAGTGCGGCTGTCTTATTTTCGGCGCGGAGTGCTATGTACGGATCACTAGCAAGAGTGATGATTCCGTTGGGCCCGGGCATTTTGAGCTTCATGTACCCATAGTGGGGTATGGCTTGGAAGATTGTAAACGCCTCCCGCCCAAGTAGAGCGTGTTATCCGCTGCTGAACGGGGCCAGTTGGAATGTAATTTCTTCAGACATGTAATTATCCGGCGTGCCGAATACCACATCTAGTGTGATTTTCCCAGCACAGTGTGCTTCCCGACCGGGGATGATTCCTCTAAAGGTTGTGCTACTTTGCTTAATGCGGCTCTAGTCTATTTCCATCTTTTGAAGAGTTTCCTCATAGATGAGGTTTAATCCGCTGTCGCCATCCATGAGTACCTTGGTGAGTCAAAAGTCGTCCATGATTGGACTGAGGACCAGTGCGGCTGGTGCTCGGGTTGTTCGGAATTTGGGTTCGTCACTGGCATTGAAGGTAATAGCTGTGTCACTCCATGGATTTATTTCTGCTATGTGGTAGATTTCGGCCATGTCGCGGAGTGTTCACTTGCGTCTATTATTTGACGCGAAGGTCTCAAAGACCGTTAACACCGTATTGTTGTCCACGGGATGTTGCTCTGTGGTTTTTGGGAGGAGTAGATCCTCACCACTTTTGGCCACCTGCCAGAGTATCCAACATGCTCTAAGGTTGTGCGTTGGTGTTGCATCCGCTGTACTATGAATTTTGCAGGGTCCATTGAGCCATCCCTCTAGTACGGTTCCTTGCCCCATAGAGGGCTTTTGCTTTTTGGTAGTTAACCCAGGTGTATTGTGATAATGCACCCTTTTATTTCAGACTGGATTTGTATTCAGGGCCGGAATATCGCAAAATTTTATTTCAGTTTTCCAGGCGCTTTCCATCGCACAGTACTTTTGTACTATGGACACCAAGTCAGCAAAGCGTGTAATTTCGCGGTGACTTATGGTGTTGAGGATTCCCTTGTCTGTGCAGTTATTGCAGAAGAATGAAATTGCGTCTTCCTCGCGGCAGTCCTTTATCCTGTTCATGACCAGGAGGAATCTGGCCCAGTAATGGTGTACTATTTCTTCGGGCTCTTGCCTAATTTGGGATAGATCGCGTATGTTTGGGAGGGTGGGTGGAATTGAATCCGAATCCTCACCCAATCTGAGACTTAGGGGCCAAGGAGTTTCTGAACTTGGAAGTTTGGATTCTTGGATGTTTTCCGATAAATCTAGCATGCTGCCTGATTCTAGGTTCAGGCCTTCAGCGACGTCCTCCCCTCCACGGGTATCCGGCTTGGAGGGATCGGGAATCCGGACATAGCTAGTCCTTAAGATAGATGAAGGGTTGCCGCATTGTTCCTCCACCACTGCAACGTGATGGGTGACCTGGGGAGAGTTGATCTCTCTCAGATCGGGTTTAGGCCCAATCTGATCGTAGTCTGTAGCGACTCCCAGGGCGGCGATGCGATCCAAGAGCTCGTTCAGGGAAGAGAGCTCCATTGGATCTAACTTCTCGGCGAGTTCTGAGTTGACGTGAAGATTGCTTTCGATGACCCGAGAAGTCATCATCGGCGCAGCGGCCGAACAGGAGGTCATCAGAAAACCACCTAGCCGGAGAGTTTGGCCGATAGCCAAAGCTCCCTCAGCAATAGTGTCGTCTTTAAAGACGGGATGAGACATCCTTCCTGATGGCGACGACACATCGGAACTCTCAATGAAAGCACCAATGTCGGTGTCAAAACCGGCGGATCTCGGGTAGGGGGTCCCGAACTGTGCGTCTAGGCCGGATGGTAACAGGAGGTAGGGGACATGATGTTTTACCCATGTTCGGGCCCTCTTTATGGAGGTAAAACCCTATGTCCTGCTTGATTAATATTGATGATATGGGTAGTACAAGAGTAGATCTACCACGAGATCAGAGAGGCTAAACCCTAGAAGCTAGCCTATGGTATGATTGTATGTTTTTATTGTTGTCCTATGGACTAAAACCCTTCGGTTTATATAGACACCGGAGAGGGTTAGGGTTACACAAGGTCGGTTACAAAGGAGGAGATGTCCATATCTGTATTGCCTAGCTTTCCTTCCATGCCAAGTAGAGTCCCATCCGGACACAAGACGAAGTCTTCAATCTTGTATCTTCATAGTCTAATAGTCCGGCCAATGGAGATAGTCCGGCTGTCCAGAGACCCCCTAATCTAGGACTCCCTCAATAAGCATTGCGAGTATGGTGTTGAGCATGCCATGGCGGATCTGAAGGTGCAAACCGGACAAAGGCAACTTCGCAACCAAGACAAGAAATCAGAGTAAAGCAGTGGTGATCTATTTTCTTGCTGCGATAAATAAGTTGAGCAGATACGAAAGAGTACCGCCTCTGGCGCGGCACCGTGTAGGCATCTACTGAGAATTTGACGGTGCAGCGGTAGCGATGGCTGTCGGCGGCGTGGAAGCAGATCTAGGAGGGTATACGGTGGCGGCAGGGCGCGGTGGATGAGACGGTCGTAGGAGCGGCGTCGGCAAGGTGGATGACGGCGGGGATGAAGCGAGAGGACGGGATGCAAGGATCCCGGTCCGAAGCCGTGGATGAGAGAGGTCGATCTCTTGTAATGGACGGCGGCGTCGGGGTATCAGCTCCGGCATGGTGGAGGAGGACGGCAGTGGATGGGGTGGCGGACGACGGCGGACGGAGGAGGGTGGGGTGGAGAGGGTGTTTTGGCGCCCACGGAGTACGAATGGGGAAAAGGGAGGTAGAGAGGAAGGGGGGAACCATGTATTCAGGGCGCGCTTGTCTCAAATGCGAGGAAATTTACAAACTTAGCCCCCGTTTCAAATTTCTACTACATCACAACAACACTAGTCGGTCGGGGATAGGACGATAATCTCGCATACACCGAATATTTGCCGACGAGAGTTTATTTTTGGCGCCCATCGTGTATGAATATGAATCGGGGAGGGAGTCGATTTCGGCCGAGGACACACTGTGTTTTGGCGCCCACCGTGTATGAATCCGGGTGAGAGGCGGTTACGTCACGTTTTGGTGAAATTACAAACCTACCCCTATCGAAACCTATAGAAATCCAGCATATAGGCATTGCGTGGCAGGGATAAGCACCAGTGATTTCCATCTCACAGATTTTGGTTCCGGGCGGTTACTACGACTTTCCCCGCTTCGTTCAAATTTTGCAAAGTGCATGTTTACCGTGCCAACTCAATTCGAATCCCGTTTGTATTATATATTTTTTCGGGCGGGATCCATTTTCAATTGGAATTACATTCTACATACATCATTTTTTATATATACTTTCAAAAGCACAACACCATTTTTACATAAATATGGTTTAGAAATGGCATGATCTCAGATTCATAAGGTTGTATCCATCAATTTGGATTTTCAAATATTTGAAACCACTTTATGTTGAAATCCAATGTGTGCATTCCTCGCTAACTGTCTCCAATTAATGTGTGTTTCATGAGGTTTTTTTTACTTCTCAACCATGTATAATGTGTTTCACACACGCAACATATAGTGTAATCCCGTTTATACATTAATTGCATATAAACCATGCATTGTTTGTAACTGAAGAATCTATGGATCACCAATATTGATAAACTATATAACATTACACGTGTGCCCAAATTCAAATGAATGTGCATGTTTGATACACCAATTTGCATTATGATATTATCGATGTCGTGATCTCCAGTTTAAATATTTGAATCCCCTTTAATCCAGATATTCATCTCATATAGCTATCACTCATGCTTATATAGGACTATCTCTCTGGACCTATACACGTTCATCGTCTCTCAGGTATCTCTCGTGCTACCTGTATGTCGACAATGATCTTTTATCTTCGTAACACACTGACGGTACTCTCTCCCTCGACCTTCATCACTCTATCTCTCTCTAAGTATATCTTGCTCCCTGCTATGTGTCTCTAACTATGATTCTCCATGTGGAATCTCTTTCTCTCACACAAACACAAAACTTTGTCTCCCGGGGTCTCATTTCTCTCTACTATTCCCATGTGTGCCACTCGCACACCCCTCATACAGAGATGTCTTTCGCTCCTTAGATATGAGAACCTACGACTCTTCCTCATCAATATCTCTTTCTCACACACAAACACAAACTCTGTCTCCCAGGGTCTCATATTTCTCCATTGTTCTCTTGTATGTCGCTCACACACACCCTCTCTCTCCCTAGAGATATCTTGTGTTCCCTCGTATGTCTCTCTAGCTATCACTCTCGTTGTGAAATATCTTTCTCTCTCGCAGACACAAAACTCCGTCTCTCTGGATCTCATTTCTCTCTGATATCTGTTTGTATGTGACTCACAGGCACCCTCTCTCTATCTATCTCACACCCACACACATAACCCAGCCTTCTGATCCACTCGACTCCTATCTCTAACGCACACTAGCTAGCATCTTTATCTTTCTATTTATCTGTTTATCCATCAACCTTCTTTCTCGCCCTCACTCTTGATTCCTATTACGCACACTACATATGTTTCTCTCTACATGCAGTCAAGTGCCCTCTCACACACATATATAACTTCACCCTTTGAACCACCTGACGGTCATCTCCAACACCCAAACTAGCGGATGTCCCTATAGCTAGCATCTCCATCTCTGTATCTATCTGTAGTTTCTCCGTCAACATTTCTTTCTCGCACGGAGTCTTGCTTCCTATCACCCACACTATATATGTCTCTCCATACATATGCATTTATAGGTTGGTCTCTTTTGCATAATCGTTGCGCCTCACTCCCTCTGCTCGCCATAGATGCATGCTCCAGCCCACGCCACTATCTCTTAAAGACAAAAACACATGCTCAATTGTCAGGACTTCTCCCATGCATTCTCACATGCATGCATATTTTCATACCGATCCTTCTCTCCCATGTCTTTGATCTTATGACTTATGTCTTCTTTCTTTTATCTCGATCATGCGCGTGCACACACACACACATCCCACATATATATGCATACCTCTCACACATGCACGTTCAAGGTCTCTATGTCTCCATACGTAGTTAATTACCCTCAATCCTAACGCCACATCGAATCGTTCTCCTCTTTTGTGCACATAACTTCTGCCTAGATGGGTAAAACACACACTCACACTTAACAATCTCCTTCTAGCTACCCCCCCCCCGCCTCTCACTCTTCCCCTATATCCCCAAAACCAATAAGACCATCCCTTAGTTTAATTCCCGCCTACATGCACCATCGATATATAGTAGTCTTCCTCGGTGTCTCTCAAACAAACACATTCTCTCGAAGTCGACTCCTCTCATGCATATAGGTCCTAATGCATTTTTCGAGGATAACTTTGACCAACGTTAGAGCAATAATATATGACATGCAAGTTACACAAAGCATACCTTCAATTTTGTATGTCAAAGGAGCTTCCAATAATATAATTTGCATAGTATACATCTCATGTGCTATTAATCTTGTCAATAGTCAAAGGCTGTCTTGAAAAACACATTAGGCCCTATATAGATGGAAGGAGGGAGTAGGTCCCATGCAAAAAATGAGAATAAAATTCAAACATCTGGGCATCGTGGCTCGGTCGATAACATTGAGAAACTTGGTTTTAAAATCACGAAACTTGGCATGGTGTCATGTCATGGTAGTACCATGCCGTGGTAAAAAAATTGGCCGAATAGGAACAAATTTTGGTATAAGCTTCTTGCAAATCGGAGCTTCTCTCAAGAAGGCTCGTGGTTCTGGGAGGGAACGTGTCACCTTTGTGTGCATAATTCAAATTTGAAATACAAGCACATGTTCCAGTGCACCAAAGTTGGTAGAAAAATCACATGTGTGTCATCCGGTAAATTTCTAGGTTCCATGCAAGAAATGGGAATGAAATTCAAAATTCTGGGCATCGTGGCTGGGTTGGAAACATTGAGAAACTTAGTTTTTTAATTCCTGTAAATCCAAAACACGCATGAAAATAATGAAACTTGGCTTGGTGCCATGACATGGCACCAACATGTTGTGGTAAATTTGCAATCCGATTTGCGAAGGCGCACACATTAACAATCAAGAAAGTCATGTTGGAAGAAGTGTTGTCACGTTACAATCGGAAACACAAGTATTATTCAAACCATGGGTGTTCTACTTACTAGTACCTTTTACATAGCGCCATGCGTCCCCTTTTTTATTAGCTAGGAGGCGACGTGCAGGGTAGCTATTTGAGTACGAGAGGCGTGCGATCAAACCCCTGCGCTTGCTTATTGGGAGGAGAGCCCTTTGACCTCCATCTGTCGTCCACCTCTCTCCCAAGGTCTCCATTAATGGTGCCCGAGCCTCTATTTAATGGCGTGGCTATGTCTCAGTCAACTGAGATTTAAGAGTGAAAAAAGAAAATCTGAAAGCACGGATCTTGATGTAAGATCCGATGGACCTATATAGCATCTACTGCGACTTATAGCAAGACTGATGAATATATGAGGACGATTAAATTTTTTTTGATCAAAGAAGGGCTTGCCCCTTCCGATTTTCATTACTGAAAACCACCACAATTCACAAGAAGTTTAGCACAACTCCAGCCTAACACGAAGGACTAAAAGCTACCAGATTGAAATCGCAACATCCCAAGAGGCCAACAAAGGCCAAACATCCGTGCTAGAACCCAACATTTCACAACTGACGACACAATCCACATCCTAAACCGATTATTACATCAAAATAAACCAGGAAACTAGTCTCCGTGGCGAGCAGCAATGAGCTCTTTCGTGTCCTCAAGACGCTGCTTGAGAACATCCACGGATTCCTCCACCAGCCTTTGGCGCTCATTGCAGAGCATGTCATTCTCGTCCATAAGTTTCTTCAACAAGGCACTAGTCTCCTCCTGCAGGTCTGCACTTCCGACGATCTTCTCCCTCAGCAGGTCGTGCTCGGCCCGGAGCCTCTCATTGCCCTCCCTTAGTTGCCGGATGACGCCGGTAGCCTGTTTAAACGAGGCTATCATGTCGTCCTGCAACCTCGCCGAGCGGGAGATCTGATCCGTCTGGCTATGGACGATCACATGCATGCGCCTGTAACAGTCGTCGCGTGCCCGCGAGAAATTTTCCCAGGCCACCGCGGCGCAGCAGGACATCTCTGCTACTTCCTCGGCGCGGCCGGACCATTTTGCTACATCGACGGTGCGGCGGGACCTCCGTGCTACTTCAGCGGCACGGCGGGACCTCTGTGCTGCTACTTCTGCGTGGCAGGACATGTCGGCTGCTCTCACGGCAAGGCGGGACATCTCTCGTGCTTCCGCTTCCATGCTCGCCTCTCCCTGGTGGCAATCTCTCGATCCAGAACTCACGCTGGCCATGGCAGACGCAAGGGAAGGATGCTGAATGACTTGTTTGTTTTTGTGAATGAGGAGTTGAGGAGGAATGTGCAGTCATCTTGGCATACTAGTATTTATAACCGAGTACTAATACGCTCCTAAGTGGGAAACCGTTTAGGTTGTGATCGGTGTGAACAGGTTTGCAATTCAATATAGTGTGGAGTAATTTGGAATGTGACGAGATGCAAGCTCAAAATTTATTGACGGTTCTAGTTTCGAAGTGTGGCACTATTCCCAGATGGAGTACTTCTTTTTCTACTCCCTCCTTTCCGGTTTTATAGGGCTTATCTCAAAATTTTAGTTTTTCCATTTTATAAGGCTCAATTTGGTTGTCCCCAACACATGTTCAGATTCCAAGGTGCATTAAATCATTGCATGCAAGTATTATGAGAAAATTTACCAATGCATGTACTTTATGCATGCATGCCTTGCAATTAATGCATTAAACTATTTCTCGGGACTTCTCGCACGCACCATCGTGGCACCCACAAAAACTTGTACTCTGAGTTTAGTAGTACGTTATACATGAAGAGAAGAGGTGCACGCACGCACTCGTCCTCTCACACACGCGTCTATTTTTTCTCGAAAAGGAGGATGATGACCCCCGGCCTCTGCATCTGGGAGTCACACATGCAAATTATTGAAATATATCGAGTGCAGTGCTTTGATGTGTCGCATCAACTCGTACATCAACGAGAAGTTTGATTATCCTCTCCCTCGCGGACTTAACTGCACATGCCTTTGGCTGTATGACAGGTTGGTCACACACCTGTAGGGCCCACCTGTCAGACACGCAAAGGCAGGAGTGTCCCTCCCTCGCCCATGAGCATGGTGGCTAGCAAGACTAGGAGAAGCTTTTGCTATATGCTCTCCCTCCCGCTCGCGGTGGACATGCAGAAGTTCAATCGGTGTCAGATGGCTAGAAGCGTACTGTAGTACTCCTCCAGTGCAGTAGTATTCCATCCTTGTTCGACTTCCCGAAGAGGCGAATGTCGGATTTCGGGTTCCGGCAGACCCTTGAGGTTCGAACACTAGGGTGCGTGCAGAGATCTCTCCCCTACCGATCTACGTTCGATCCTCTCGTGCTAACTAAGATGAAAATGATGAACAACACAAGAGACACGAGGTTTATACTGGTTCGGGCCACCGTTGTGGTGTAATACCCTACTCTAGTGTGTGGTGTGGTGGATTGCCTCTGGGCCTGATGATGAATAGTACAAGGGGAGAACAGCCTCGCGAGAGCTGTTCTTGAGCTGGTGCGATGAACTGCTAGGATGAGTTCCGTCGCCTCTCTTTCTCTCTGCTAGGGTTCTCCCAGATTTCTCGATGTCCCCTCCCTCTGTGGTGGCTAGCTCTATTTATAGAGGCCATGGGCCTCTTCCCAAATAATTGAGCGGGAAGGGCGCCAACAATTGGCCATTTTGAAGGGGAACATCTAGTACAAGTTATCCTGACCAAAGGTGGTCTTCGGCTGCCAAAGGCACTGGTGATGACGCCGTCTTGGGCTCCACGGTTACCTCCGTCCGGCCGTCTGGCTGGTCTTGATCTCGTTGCACCGGAATGGTAACCTTTGCCTGATACCTTGGCCTGTGCTTGCCCCCTTTGCACCAAAGGGGAAACAAGGAAACTGCGCGGGCCGGCGCCCGCCGGGTCTCGATCGTCATGGCTTGCGTCACGGGTTCCTCGCGAGGTACCCCTGCCTTGATCTCTCTGCCTCCTCGCGAGCCTGCCCGTCGTCCGCCCCGCGAGGCTTGGCCCCTCGCGAGGGTCTTGAGCTTGCGTTGATGAAGATGGGCCGCGTTGGGCCCCCACTTGAGCCATGCCGCAGGACGCAGGCAGGCAAGTCTGGGGACCCCCATTCCCAGAACGCCGAAAGTAGCCCCCGGGCCCAAGGCGCGCGGGCTTGGCTTAGCAGAGAAGCAGAGGGGCAAGCGCGAAGCGCCGCGGGCCCTAACAGCTTGCGGCCTAGGGCGCCGTGTGGCGGTTGATTGGACGTGGGCATCTGCACTTCCCACGATGCCTCGGCGACTGCACGACTGACAAAAGGGGGTGCCCGGGCCAGGCTTACTTGCCCTGCTCTCGCCGTCTTGCCATAGATCCTCTTTCTTGCTTTCCTCCCTCTTGCTCCCGAAATCCTCCAGATTCGTCTTAATCCTTCGCATCCGGCACGCCATGGTGACTCGCAAGTCCTCGGCTGATGCTTGGTACTCCCCGACCCTGGATTCCCTGAATTCGTCGAAGAAAAACCTCGCTCTCGCGCGCCTGATGACGGTGGCGTAGGGCAGCGAGGGGGCGACTGTGCTCAAGGTCGGCTCTGACCAGCCTGAGGGCAAGGGGAGCACCTTCTACCGATTCTTCGTGAGCGCCATTATTGCCGGTTTGGTGCCTCCTTTCTCTGAGTTCTTCTATGCCGTTCTCCGCCAATACAACTTGCAGGCCCTGCATCTCCACCCCAACTCTGTCCTTCTCCTAGCGATTTTCGCCTACTATTGCGAGGCTCATGTTGGTGTGAAGCCCTCGGTGGCCTTGCTACGCCACTTTTTCTCCCTCCGGGTTTCTGGCGCTCAGGTCTCCGCATGCGCGAGCTTCATTGCATACTGAGGTCCAACGCCATCTCGAAGCCTGGGAAGAGGATCGAAGGCTACCAGAGCAAGTGGGTCATGATGGATGTCGGGAGCCTCCACCCTCGTCTGGTATTGCCCATGGGCAACCTAAGTCCGTTGACGCCTGGTCCCGCGCGGAGCTCGTTGACCCTCGCGTGAAGGCGGTGTTGAGGAGGATGAACGCGGACCTGAGGCCAAGCATCTTGGGGGCGGCGAAGCTGACTGGGGCCACACTCCTGAGGGAGTTCTTGGAGCACCGGGTGACTCCGCTCCAGGAGCACTCGCTCGCACTGTGGAGGCTTGGAGGAGCAGACGCCGCCCTGCGCCAGAGCTCCGAGGCCCTGACCGACGAAGATCTGACTGCGGCCCTCCATTCCTTGGTTGGGGGAGATGTGGTGAGCCCGATGGGTGCCCCCGTCCCCCTATTCCTTCGTGACGACTAGGAGCAGGTGGTGAACGCCATGCCCACCTTCAACGGTGAGGGGCTGGTGCCCGCGGCAGCTCCCGAAGATCTGGCGGTGTTGGCGACGGTGAACTTGTCCTCCGGCAGCTCCAGCGGGGAAAAGGGGGAAGAAGAGGCGGAGGAGGAAATGTCTGACTCGGAGGAGACTGACGAGGATTGGGGGGGTCCTTCCCTCGGCGCAGGTCCCAGGCCCTCCGCTCCATGCCGGACGATGACGAGGCCAGCACCAGGCGAGGAAGGGAGGGCTCTTCCTCGGTCACGAGGAAGGGCAGGTCAAGCCTGGTTCCCCCAGGGTCTGCTCTGGTCCCTGGGGGGTCCAAGGCCAGCTCCATCCCTCCTGACGCGCCTTCTGTTTCCGGCCCCCCCAAGGATGACCCCCGCTGCAGGCTCTCGGGCTTCAAGTTTGGCCGAAGGTTGCTTGAGTCCACGGACGGTGTCCAGTAAGTGCTAGATTCTTACTCTGCTTGGTTTCTGCTGCTGAGGCTTGACGTTTGCGCTCTTTTAGCAGGCTGGCACCTGCTGCCAAGAGGTTGAAGGAGGCTTCTACGGCCCCACTTGGGGCGAATCCGTCTGCGGGGGCGACGCCTTCGGCTGTTGGGGGAGAGGACGGCGAGGCCCGCGCCTCTGTGACCCAACCGCCCTCGCGAGGCCAACTGGAGCACCCCGGCGAGGAGTCAGCCCCCGTGGCCCCGCTGGACCTGGAGTTGATTGTGCCCGATGCTGCGGCCGTGGCGGCCAAGGCTCAGGAGGTCCCTTCCTGCCAAGTCGTGGTCACGCTGCCATCTTCTCCACCTGCTCCACAGGTTCTTGTCTCTTTTGCTCCCTCCGCCGCTGTCCTGGACCAGGTTGCCAATGAGCTAAGCCAACTGCGGGAGGATCTTCTGAGCGTGGACCCTCGTCTGGTGGCTGGGTGCCTGGAGTTAGCCTCTGGCTGGGCCCGTTCTCCTGCTTCCGTCTGAGCAATGCTGAGCCAGGCCACGTCGTCCTCCGACGAGGAGAAGAGGGCCGCTAAACAAGCCAAGGCCGCTCGCGACGCTGCCCTGGGCAACGCTGCAGCTACCCAGGGCCGCTGCAAGACGCTTGAGGCCGAGCTGCAAGGCCTGCGCGACGAGCTCGCCAAGGAGGTGCACAGCCGCCAGGAGAAGGAGAAGGAGATGAAGGCTAGGGAGGCCGCCGCCAAGGACCGGGACACCAAGCTTGATGACCGCCACAGCCGACTGGAGATGCTGGAGCCGTCGCTGAAGGCGGAGAGGACCGAGCTGGACGCCAAGGCGAAGGTCCTGGCGGAGGACCGGGTGGCCTTCGTGAAGTTGGAGAAGAAGGCTCGTGGCATACTGAAGACGTTGTATGAGAACGGCCTGGAGGAGCCGTTGGCTGGTGCGTAGGACGGCCCCACCAAGCTGCTCCCCTTCCTGGTTGATGCGCTTGAGGACGTTGCGGACGACCTTGGCCCCACGGTCGAGGCTGAGGCGCGTGCCATGTCTTCTGTGGCGCTGATGCATGTCCTCCGCCATGTCTACCTGCGTGACCCCAACATCGACGTCGACAGCCTGCTGGAGCCCGTGAGCGGCGACCGTGCCGCTGCCGCCGCTGAGGCCGTGAGAGGCCGAGCCGAGGTTTTGCTGGGGAAGTTCCGCTCCCCTAGCGTCCTGCCCGGGCGCGGTGCCGCCGGCCTCGCGACCTCGAGAGGCGAAGCCGTCCAGCGTGACTCCACCACCGGTGACGGCGTTACTGGGGAGTGATCCCTTCGCGACTTCCATCCTGTTTTATTCCTGCACATGCATCATGCCTCGCGGAGGCATTTAAACTTGTGTTTGGCATTGTGGAAAAATCTTATGGCTTGTAATATTTGCTTTAAATTTCCTGGAATTTGCATTTTCCTCTCCTACTTGCTCACGCTCTGCGTCGGCAAAGCCCGGCCCCGTGCGTACCTCACCCAGCGTTAGCCCCGACCGGAAACCATGGATGGGACTAAGGAGTTAGGGGCTACGTGGCAAGTTAGGCTCCTGAGTCGCGATGCTCAGGAGTCCCCCTTGACGCGTGAGCAACAAGCAGGGAAGGGGGGGGCAAGGAGTGGATTTCGTTCTACGTCGGCAGGGCCCGGCCCCACGCGTACCTCACCTAGCGTTAGCCCCGACCGGAAACCATGGACGGGACTAAGGAGTGAGGGGCTACGTGGCAAGTTAGGCTCCTGAGTCGCGATGCTCAGGAGTCCCCCTTGACGCTCAAACGGGTTTCGTACCTTAGCTCCGCTCGGGGAGTGGCGCGTGATGACCAGGTCCAAGGGACCTTGCTGGGTGGCATGCGCTCGGGCGAGGCCCAGGCGTAGCCTCCGTGTCCAGCCCCCTCGTGCGGCACTCCAGAGGGAAGGTGTTGCGATGGTGCCAGACACTGAGCTCTGGGCTCCCTGAGGTTGGTACGGCCATGGGCCGCCCTCAGTTGTTTATCACCAGCGCGGAGCATAGCGCTTCCGTATGTGTACGGGTATAGCCGCTCCTCGGCAGTGTCATCAGCTAGCGCGGAGCATGGTGCTTCCACTGGTGCGTGGGAGGGGGCTCCCCTTCGGGAGGAGCCCCCGGGGCGTGTACAGCCCCGCCCTGACACGTGGCCGGCACGGTAGGGCTAGGAGAGGTGTATCTGGGCACCCGTGAGCCAGCGCGGGACTCACGAGGCCCTACCTCGAGGCGGGTTGCGCCTGGCTCTGGGCCTTTATCAATTGGTGTGTTCCTGCAGGGTTGTTAGAATGCAAATGCTCTACGTCCTCAGGTCCCGGCCCTCGAGCAAGCTTAGCCGCCGCTGGTATGACAGGTCGCGATGCCGTGGGTCAAGGCCAGGGGGTGAGGGCTGGAGAGCCAGTGAGAGCCCATGAGTCGCGATGCTCAAGCGCCCCCCTTTTAAAGTGCAAGCGCTTTGCATGACGACAAGCAGTAGGTGATAATTATGGGAATCAGATTAAGCGTGAAAGAACAACTTCATCCTAAGGTAAATGCTAGAAAAGCAACTGCCGCTGGGTCGGGCCCGAGCGGCGTGGGGATGATGCAGCCCGAGGGGCGCCCCCAACAAGGTAAATAAAGAGCATAACCAAAATGGATACATGCCGCGGGGACGGACCCAGGCGGCTTGGGAATAGTGCAGCCCTGTGGGCACTCCCAACTGAAAGTAGAACTCTGAAAGATGTCACCTGGTGCTATTGAAGATGAAGTGATGCTAAGGAAGTGAGCGATGCGTGGTGGAGACGTCGGCCCTCATGATCCCCCAGGCCCAGGGGCCTCGGGAGGCTCTGGTAGCACGTGCAGGTCTTTGGGGACCATCGCCACCTCTGCCAGGACCGCGCGATGCCTCACCTCCTGAGCCTCCAGAATGCTCCTCAACATGTGCTGATGTGCGGCGACCGCGCTCGGCAGGCCGAAGGGCATGCGAACGTAGCTGTGAGGTGGTCCCTCGCAGCCACCTACGGTTGAAGGCCATAGGCGCCTCCAGGACGCAGCTCGATTGAGTCCTGGCACGTCAACGCAGACACGCAGTCCTCCATCCTCGCCTGGATGTGGGGCCACGGCAGGTAAGCGGTGGCTGCCGCGCATGACTCTGGACTATTGTAGCTCATGGGTGTTCCTTGCGATGAACTCCTGAGGGTTTGGTCTCCTTTGACTTGTACCTTCCTGAGGGAAGCGTGCTTGAAAGCACCCCACTAAGTGGTACCCGAGCGCCTCCCCCGCGACCTTGGCAAGGTCGGTGGCTCTCCAAGAGAGAGCCCCCGAGCCCTGCCTGAGGAGGGCACCAGGCGCGCCTTCCTATGCGTGAGAGGGCGGCGCTCCCTGATCAGGCGCGAATCCTGACGCAATACCTCCGGAGGTGCGTGCCTCCTTGCGGCTCGGGCCAGGTGAGGTCTTCTTCTTCTTGAGGGTCGCCCCAGGAGGCCTCCCGCTCCTGTGATTCAGGTCTTCGATTGCTGCGGCTTGGAACGCACGCTCAAGCGAGCACACTGTGTCCCTTTCTTCGCAGGGTACAGTGATGACTCCACCGCTTCATGGCATCTTGAGGACATTGTAACCATGGTCAGTCATTGCCATAAACTTGGCTAGGGCTGGGTACCCGAGGATGGCGTTGTACGGTAGGAGGATGTGAGCGACGTCGAAGTCGATGAGCTCGGTGCGGTAGTTGTTGCATTGCCCGAAGGTGACCGGAAGGCGAACCTGCCCAGTTGGAATAGTGGAACCTTCGGTGACTCCTGAGAAAGGCTTGGTCGGCTGAAGCTGGTCGTACGACACTTGGAGATTGTCGAACGTCTCGACGGACAGGATGTTGAGTCCTGCCCCGCCATCGATGAGGGTCCTGGTGACCTGCACGTTCCTGATGACTCAGGAGCAAAGCATCGGGAGGACTCCGGCCGTTGCCGCACACTTGAGCTAGTCTGCGGAACTGAATGTGATCGCGCACGAAGACCACCTGAGAGGGCGCATGGCCTCAAGCTTGGGAAGGACTGCATTCACCTCGCGAGCAAACTTCTTGAAGATGCGCTGTGAGGCTGGGGCCTGGGCGCCACCCAAGATGCAAGCAATTGCACGTGGCTCCTGGAAGCCCCCAGCCCCGTCGTCTTGGTGTTGATCTTCGTTCCTCCTTGGTGGAGGCGGCAGAGGAGGGAGGCCTGCGTTGCCGTGCGGGTGGCCCTCATGAGGCTGGTCCCTCCAGCCTCCCTCACGAGGCTGGTCCTGCCAGCGGTCCTCGCGAGGGCGATCACGCCATCCCCGGCGAAGGCCACGGTCTTCCCATCGTCTGCCGCCTCTTCCTCCTCCTCGGCCATAGCCCCTGTCGTTGCGCTCTGAGCGTCGGCCGATTAGCCCATCTCGCACGGCTATGAGCTCTTGACATTCGTTGATGTTGTGGGTGTGGAGGTCGTGGTACACGCAGTACCGTCCGCCCTTGGATGACTCGGGCTAGTCCCTGCCTCGCTTGGTGTCCGGTTCTGCTGCTAGCACGGCAGCCCCCTTGCGCTTCACGTCTTTGGCCTTGAGCTTCTTTTCTTCCGGGTCGGCTGCCGGGAGCTCGAGGAGGGAGAGACGCCCTTCCTCAGCCCTGGCGCACTTGGTCGCCAAGTTGAACAGCTCCAGGGATGTGCACAGGTCTTCATGGATTGCTAGCTCTTCCTTCATCTTGATGTCGCGCACGCCGTCGGAGAAGGCTGAGATGATAGCTTCTTCAGTCACCTTGGGGATCTTGAGGCGAGCGTAGTTGAAGCGCTGGATGTACTTCTGCAGGGTTTCTCCCGGCTGTTGCTTGATGCGGCGCAGGTCGCTCATGGCCGGGGGCCGGTCGCGAGTGCCCTGGAAGTTGGAGATGAAGCGGGTGCGCATCTCGCTCCAGGAGGAGATCGTGCCGGGAGCCAGGTTCAGGAGCCAGGTGCGGGCGCCGTCCTTGAGCGCCATGGGGAATCAATTCGCCATGACCTTTTCGTCTCCGTTGGCGGCTACGATGCCCAACTCGTAGAGCTACAGGAACTCCGCGGGGTCCGCCATGCCATCGTAGCGGGAAGGGAGGTCAGGCTCGAACTTGCCTGGCCATTTGACGCCGCGCAGGTCGGGGGTGAAGGCGAGGCAGCCCGTCGTGGCCACCGGCACCCTTTGCTGCTGCTGGACTTGTTCTTGCGGGTCACCACGCACCGCCACTGGGAGCAGTGCAGGGTTTTGTCGTGGCGGCGCTGGGGCGCGATCTTGGCGCGTCGGGGCTGGGAGCACGCGAGCACCTTCCCGGGGATGTGGGATCTCTTGGCAGCTCCCTTCTTGCTACGCAGGCGCCGGACATGGAGGGTCCCGCCCTGGGGCTGCGCGCCTTGGAGCCATGGCACCTTCTTGGGGAGGGGGCGGCGGAGGCGCCTCCTGATCCTCGCCCCCTGAACGGGACGGAGGGCGAGGCATTGAGAGGGACCACAAGGGGGAGCCCCTGTGGCACTGACAAGCTCGGTGACGTGGGTGAGCCAGTCCTCGTAGAGGTCGTCGACGGGGCGATAGTGCAGGAGATCCCGCGCCAAGAGCAGTGAGGCGTGCACATCCATGGGTGCGCGATGTGCGTGGGACGACGAGCCAGCTGGAGTCAGCGACGGGGTGGCGGTGCGGCCATCCTGCCGCACCGAAAGATGCTGGGACGAGGCCTGCTGCTCGTTCCCCGCCGGGCCGGTGGCGGCGTTGGTGGTGGGCGACGGGGAACGACGTGGGGGGCCACCGACGGGCACCGTCTGGGCGACGCGAGTGGCGCGAGCAGCCCGGTGCTCGGCGCGAGTTCCGTCGCCTCTCTTTCTCTCTGCTAGGGTTCTCCCAGATTTCTCGATGTCCCCTCCCTCTGTGGTGGCTAGCTCTATTTATAGAGGCCATGGGCCTCTTCCCAAATAATTGAGCGGGAAGGGCGCCAACAATTGGCCATTTTGAAGGGGAACATCTAGTACAAGTTATCCTGACCAAAGGTGGTCTTCGGCTGCCAAAGGCACTGGTGATGACGCCTTCTTGGGCTCCATGGTGACCTCCGTTCGGCTGGTCTTGGTCTTATTGCACCGGAATGGTAACCTTTGCCTGATACCTTGCCTGTGCTTGCCCCCTTTGCACCAAAGGGGAAGCAAGGACACTGCGCGGGCCGGCGCCCGCCTGGCGCCCGCCTGGTCTCGATCGTCATGGCTTGCGTCACAGGTTCCTCGCGAGGTACCCCTGCCTTGATCTCTCCGCCTCCTCGTGAGCCTGCCTGATGAGGCTGCCTCTGAGGAAGCTTCCTGTCATCCGCTCCGCGAGGTTTGGCCCCTCGCGAGGGTCTTCAGCTTGCGTTGATGAAGATGGGCCGCGCTAGGCCCCCACTTGAGCCACGCCGCAGGCCGCAGGCAGGCAAGTCTGGGGACCCCCGTTCCCAGAACGCCGACAGCGAAGAGCCAAGCGCAGCCCGGACGCTCATGTGGCAGTTTCATGTGTATAGTAGTCTAGGATAGCATGTATCGTGCCTATAAGCTTAAAATCGTTGGGGTCGGCTCCATGCTATGTGGCCGTCTTGAAGTTTTTTAAAAATATATTAAAATAGTCTTCTGGCCCTACCCGAAAACTGCCGCGCGTACTGCCCGGGTAAAGCCCCGCCCTCAATTTTTAACTACGCGAAAACAGTTCGAGCTTGTTTGTTTTATATAAATATAGTACTTACTGTATGTTTATTCACCCATGGGTTTGTTTAATGAATGGGGGGGTGGGGAGCACAAGTGAACAATACTGTAGTACTACTAGTAGTAAGTAGGAGTCGTATAGTAGTCACCTTAAATAGAGAGTTTCTTTTCTTTAATGCCACGTACACAAATTGAAACCCTTGTTGTGGAGAGAGAGAAAAGATAATCACTCCACTATATATGGACGCAGGGGCCTGAGCGCTTGCTTTACTAGGGTTGCTCTCTTCATTCTCTCATCCTCTCTAGATATAAACAAGACAGTGGTAGCGACATTTTCTCTCTGCTCACCGCTGGTCACAGATCCGGTCGGATCCCTTCGGCCGGTGTGTGTAGAGGACTAAAAGGTGCATCGTTCACGCGGTCATCACCGCCGAGGGAGGAAACCCATAGCTGCCGAAGGGGCCCGATCCTCTGCCCGTGTCGTTCTCTCCGACACATGGCCTGCTCGGGAGGTCCTCCGACCCTTCTTCCTCCCTGTCGTATTGTCCGCAGATCCGACCTGCCGCCGCCGACATCCCGGCAACCCTCAGGTATAAGTTCTTCAAAAGCAGCCTTGCTCTACTGCCCCAGCTCCCCACGTGTCTGCATGTGCATCTTTTTCTACTCCCATCAGCTCTTCCAAATCCACCTAAATTTTTAGTATTATTAGAGGTAAAGCTACTTCATGCATTCGAATCTAGGGCTTTGTTCAAACAACGAAGAAAGGGGGGAAAGTTGTAGCATGAATCTAGGACTTGGTTCAAAGAGGAAATAATATGGTGAAAGTAGTAGAGACCGGATTCCCAACTGGTCTCTTGGTTGAAAAGGGAAATAATGGGAAAACGCAGTACAAACTGCAGAAGGAACATATCTATTATTGGTTGAAAAAAGGATAGAAAGTGGCGGCTGGTGGACAAGTCAACAGAGTATGTCCAGGATTAGATTTGCTGCCATCATATAGTAAAAGGTCTCCAGGATTAGATTTGCTGCCCTCACATAGTAAAAGGTCTCAGGATTAGATTTGCTGCCCTCACATAGTAAAAGGTCTCTAGGATTAGATTTGCTGCCCTCACATAGTACAATGGCACTCCTGCTATTTTCCCCAGTATGATAAGTAAGTTGCTCCTTTATGCTGTTGAGTGTCCTGGTTTCCTGTCCCCACGGTCCCATGCCCTTAAACCAACTCTTTAGATGCTGTTGATTTACTGTGTCTGGTAAACAAGCAATGCCACCATTAAAGTAATCCCATATTTGAGGAATCTCATTGTTGATCATAATGCTTCTAGTAACATGAAGCATCACTGACATTTTAAAATTTCTATTGTCCTTGCGTGATTGCCATGAACATAATTAAGATACTTCTTTTCATTTTGTATATGTTTCGTATATTCTTATTGACCAGCAACTGTTTACTTTCTATCTTTTTGTGCAGATAGGGATATCCATTTCACCTTGTTGCTATTGTGACCTTTTGGTGAACTGCAGATAACACTTTTTTTGGAATGAGTGTCTTGTGCAGTTCAACTAAAATGTCACGTGGGCAACATCTCTCAATTTTGGTGGAACTGCAGAAAATGGTGATTGGAGTTTCCAAAATCTCCGTCAAGTTCTGCTGGTAATCTCGTGCAACATTTTATTAGCCTTTGCAAGATGGAGCCGTCACTGTCACCACAATGGCACTTTATTTTAGTGGAACTGCACAAAAGGATAAGAAAATTATAGTTGCACCTTACATGAGCCGGACAGCCAACCTTAATGTTCCTCAATTTTAGTGCAACTACTAAAGAAGAACCTGCCAACTCACAAGAGCAAGTACTTCTTGCTAGCTGAATGGTGCAATCTTTGCTTCATTTCAGGTGAACTGCAGAAAAAGGCGCATGAATTGAATCATGGAACTCCAGGCAGACCTCATCCAAGTAGAGCTGGAGGTTGAGTTCAAGGAGGCCGCTATTAAAGCGAAATCATGCTCTCCTGTCTCCTTGTTTGTGTTGTGCAAACATGTTGTGCAAACAGGAATACTCAACTACAGATGTTGTGACGGTCAAGAGCATTCGCCAAGTTCTTCGATTGTATGACATGGCTAGCCAAGATGGATTTAATCCCGATATTCACTTTATCAAAAGGCTCTAATGGGTTGGTTCTGAATCTTGCAAGCTGGGAATCAGTGAGATGTGTAGGCATCTTTGTTGTACTTATTATTTGGATCTTATTTGTTGGTTCTGAATCTTGCAAGCTGGGAATCAATGAGATGTGTAGGCATCTTTGTTGTACTTATTATTTGGATCTTATTTGTTGGTTCTGAATCTTGCAAGCTGGGAAACACGGCATGATGATGCAGAGGACAACAACCATAACAAACAGTTCAAACTCGGTAGTATTATCTTTTGTGAAAGTGCGACAAATGTGATGATCGTGTGCGTCCTGAGAATAATAATTCTAATTGTTGTGCATGTTGATCCTGTGGCACTGATAGAACGAGCGAATGCATTGCTTGTTTTAAGTACAAATTTCTATTAAAGCTAATTAAATTTAAGTAAAGTGACCACTAACTCCTGTTATTACAGTACCAATACAGACCCGCTCGTGAACCGACGTGTGGCCGAGGGTGCATCTTCTGCGGGCGTGCAGCGGACGAGGGAGGGGTAGTAACTGTTGTCGCCTGTACACACTCAGCTTACTGTTGAATCCAGTTCCCCAAGAGCTGAAAAACGAACTGCTGCCGCCGCCTACACACTCGTTCACTCGAAGAGACTCCAATGGCGATCCGAGGGGTGAGCCTGCTGGATATGGACTTCAGCAAGGAGTTCCCCTTTGAGTTCGCCGTTCAGTCCTATGGCTGCACCAAGTTGAATGTGATGTACACCAACGATACGGACTCGGTGAAGCTCTGCCTCGCCTCAGTCCTATGGCTGCACCAGGTTCTGGAGCATTCGCCCGTTTCATCAGCAGCACCGACTGCACCTTCGCTACGGTGGAGAGAAGGAAGAACGCGACGATTCGGCCATCTGGTGCAACAAGCTTGTCGACATCCAGAAGCAATACAAGATCATCAGCAACGGGCAGGAGAAGGACTCCGTGGTTGACCTCGCTGAGACCATCATCGACCCCTGATACGCCAACATGAAAGAAGACGACCTGAACACGTGGGAGGTACCTCTGAATCTAGCCTACATAACCTACGCGGCCAAGGGCGCATACGCATGCTACGACATGTACATGCAGATCTTGGACATGAGGGCGTGTCTGCTTCCCGTAACCGACGAGTACACGGACAGCCGCAGCGTCATGATCAAGCGTGCCAGGAAGGTCTAGATGTTGTACTTTATCTGTTTATAAGCACCTTTATCATGTGAGTGTTTCATGCATTAGCCTATGTGTCGTAATTATCTGTTTTGTCCGAAATATTTCTTTTAAGAACCCATTAACCTGATTGCTTTTTTAGTGGCAATTTGCTTATGTATGTAAACTAGTTCACTTGTCCGTAAAAAAACTAGTTCACTCGGCTGCCGTGCTTTGAATCTCCTTCCTCCCAACATATTCCCCTCCTCAGGTGGACCCAGCAGGTCTCTGAATTTTCTCCCACTTTCTTTTTCGATGTAAACTGAGTTTTCTCCCAGTACTTTCCCCTAGAACCAACTCAACTGTCCCACGTCTAGCCTAAAAAATAATAATACCCCACGTACTATTAACTCATCAAATTAAAATGATATTTTATTTCGTAAGTTGAAAGTTCTTACAAAATAATAATAATAATTGTTTATATATAACTTGGCAAGTTAACTCCTAGTGATTGCGTACATAAGCTTGCAAAGATTTTACTGACGTGCAATCATGTGTTTATGTTTTTATAACATTTCTCCGTCTAGCCCAACATGATATTTTCACCCAGCCCAGCAAGTCCGCGGCTTTCGAGAAAAATGCAAATGGGATTTAAATGGGCTGCATAGATGCTACATCATTGTTTCACCCAGCCCACCAAATGGACTAAAAAAACAAATGGACTGACAGCTGGGTCCACGGCCACAGCCCAGTTTTTTTGTGATTTGCCAAGTAAGTCGCTTTGTCAGGCCTGTTGGGCTGCAAATCTTTCAAGACGAGGAGAGCTTTCATTCGGCTGGCCGAGAAAATGGCCCATCAGTAAGGAGAAATGGGCTGTACATTTTTAAAACACATCAAACCGGCAATTAGTTTCAAATATCTTTTTTTCATTTCGAGATTTTAAATTACATTAATTTTTATGCGTGGAGAATTTGTTGGATTTTATATTGATATACATTTATTTTTAAAATCAGTTTGAATGTGAGTCGAAATTTCGGGATTAAAAACAGTTCGGACCGCACCGAAATATGCAAAATTTCGTATAGTTTTTTAACCGTGGCCACAATATGGGCTGTAATGCTAACAAAAAGAATATGGGCTCCAAAAAAAACCTTAAGAATTAGCAAATGGGCTGTATGCTGTTTTCCACAGATTTGAGGCTTTCCTAAAAAAAGGTTGACGCACAAGCAGTGACTGTTGGATGGCCATCCAACGGCCGTCGTGCTTCTTCAATCTCTGCTCTTCCTGCTCCAGCCGCTCAAACAGGCGCCGGCGGGACTACCTGCTCCCTCCTCCCCGCGGCCGGCTCTGCTGCCGCGCAGGCCTCACCGCCCCACCGTACTCCCATCGCTAGCCAAGCCATCCCTCTACTCCCCCACACTTGCTGTTATTTTTCGGCGACGGCAGACGAACCAGTAAACCCTTGTACAGTCGTACTCCCCTCCGCGTGGGAAAGAACTGCCGAGTCTTCCCTGCCTCCGTGTCATTCCCTTCCTAGGCCTCGCCGTCGTCCACCGCCCTGGTGCTCTCGGCGCGGCCTGGTCAACATGGTCAACGACCGACATGCATCTGAAGTGGACTTTATGGAGAGGCCGACAGCTGGGTCCACGGCCGCACGCAAGGAAATGCCTCATTATTACGCGCAAAATAATGATTCCTCCACCTGACATCAGGGACCCACTGAAAGGGCCTCTGTATTTCGTGAAAAAATGTTACCGCCGCTGACAGCTCGGACCCACCAGCTATATCTTTATACGCAAGGAAGTGCCTCCTTATTACGCACAAAAAATGAATACTCCCCCTGTTAGCTGGGACCCAGTATAGTGGCAGACTGACTTGTGGGCCTACTAAGTTGACGGGGACGGAGGGCTTTGTCAACTTAGTCAATATGCACGATTCTAGCTCCAGTGACCGTACGATGTCCATCCAACGGCCGTAGTGCTTCTTCAACCTCTGGTCTTCTCGCTCCAGCCACCCAAACCAGCGCCGGTCGTGCCTCGTGCTCCTGCCTCCCGTGGCCGGCTGCGATGCGGCGGAGGCCTCACCGCCCCCTACTACTCCCACCGCTGGCCAAGCCATCCCTCTACTCACCCACACCCCCTGTTATTCTACGGCGACGGCAGCCTCACACCGCAACGAACCCTCATACTCCTCTACGCGTGGGCATCCACTGTCGCGTCCTCCCCGGCTCCGCGTCGTCCCCTTCCTAGGCCTCGCCATCGTCCACCGCCCTGGTGCTCTCGGCGCGGTCTGGTCAACATGGTCAAGGAATGGCTTCCATCAGACGTGGACTGTACGTGGAGAGGCTGACAGCTGGGTCCACGGACGCATCAAGGAAGTGCCTCCTTATTACGTGCAAAATAATTATTCGTCCACCTGACAGCGGGACCCACCGTACGGGCCACCGTATTTTGCAAAAATAACGATTCCCCCTGACAGCTGGGACCCACCAGCTACATCTTCGCACGCAAGGAAGTGCGTCTGGGCAAAAAAACAAAACGATTCGCCCCCTGACTGCTGGGACCGACCAGCTACATCTTCGCAGGCAAGGAAGTGCCTGACAGTCAGGACCCACCTGGTCGAAGCGTACGTAGCGTTGTCATTCTGGTCGCGAACATGTATGTACATACTGTTCGATGTAGAGGCGCGCACGTGTCATAGTAGAGGTGCGCATGTAGCATTTACACGTACATACAGCGGCCAGGGTGCAAGAAAGAAAATACGGCCACGTATGTGTACATACGGGCGGGGTCTCAAACGCCTACTCGCGCATACGTACGGCAACGGCTCATGTACATGGCTGGGTCGGAACAGAGGAACAGCGTCGTCGTCGTGTTCATGGGGAGGCAACGGAATGCGTCGTGTTCATGGAGAGGCAACGGAATGCGTCGTGTTTGTTGGGAGGGCTTGGATGGAACGGGCGATGGAAACGAGGCCTGGCGTACCGCAGAACGGAGGAAACGACCTTGTGTTCGATTGGCCATGTCCGAAACGGGATCCTGTTCATCGGGAGGGGTCTGGCGTACCGCAAAACGGAGGAAACGAACCTTCTACGTTCGAAATGGGGGTCCTGTTGATCGGGAGGGGTGTGGCGTACCGCAAAACGGAGGAAACAGACTTGTGTTGGAGCGCTACGGTCGAAACGGGGGTCCTATTCATCGGGAGGGGTGTGGCGTACCGCAAAACGGGACTCCACGGGATACTGTTCATCTCCACCGTCGACCTCCTCCAGCCTCCACGGGCTCCTGTTCATCCAGCCTCCACCGCGCGCTACTCCACCGGCTACTGTTCAACCCCCCTCCACCATCTACTGTTCATCTATCCCTCCACACCACGGGGTCCTGTTCAACCACCCCTCCACGGGCACCCCTCCACCGTCTACTGTTCATCTAGCCCTCCACACCATGGGGTCCTGTTCAACCACCCCTCCACCGTCTACTATTCATCCAGCCCTCCACACCACGGGGTCCTGTTCATCCACCCCTCCACGGGCACCCCTCCACCGTCTATTGTTCATCCAGCCCTCCACCACACCACGGGGTCCTGTTCATCCAGAGGCAACGCCACCGCTATCTGTTCATCCAACCCCCCCCCCCCCCCCCGCCACGCTCACTGTTCATCCCATCCATCGACTTCAGTTAGTAGCAGTAGCGAAGGAATCGCTCGATCAGGTTCCGTTAACAGCCATCGATTGATCGCTCGGGTTCAGTAACACGTAGCCTGCAGTGCAATCGCTCAGGTTCAGTTAGAGCCCAGCGCCTCGTTCGGGTTCAGTTAGAGCCAACGTCTCGCACACACGCGCGTACGTGTACGAGAGAAACGCACATCGCTCGGCCCCCGACCTCCCACCGTAACCGGGAACTCCCCGAAATTTTCCTCCCCCTCGCTTCTACCATGGTTTTTTCCGTCATGGACGGCCCAAAGAATGTCATGCAGCTGCGTCTCCGGCCCGCCCAGGACGAAAAGCCCATTTTCTGTCATGATTTTTTGTCATAGAAGTAGGAGCCCACCACATCTATGATGATACCGGGTTTTGTCACAATTATCATCATAGAAGTGTCATATGTATGACAGAAAAAAATTCGTTCGGCCCAAAATGTCACAGATGTGTCTTTTTTTGTAGTGCTTTATGCATCTTATTTTGCTTAGAACGACGGTAGCATTATAAGATGATCCCTTCACTTAATTTCAAGATAAAAGGTGTTCTCCCTGAGTATGCACGTTGCCAAAGTTCGTCGTTTCGAAGCACCACATGATGATCGGGTGTGATGGACTCTACGTTCACATACAACTGGTGTAAGATAGTTTTACACATGCAGAATACTTGGGTTAAACTTGACGAGCCTAGCATGTACAGACATGGTCTCGGAACACTAGAGACCAAAAGGTCGAACTTGTGTCATATAGTAGATATGATCAACATAGAGATGTTCACCATTGATGACTACCCCATCTCACGTGATGATCGGACATGGTTAGTTGATTTGGATCATGTATCACTTAGATAACTTGAGGATGTTAATTTAAGTGGGAGTTCATTAGTAATTTGATTAATTGAACTTAATTTATCATGAATTTAGTTTAATAGTTTTTGCATATCTATGTTGTAGATCAATGGCCCGTGCTACCGTTCCCCTAAATTTTAATGCGTTCCTGGAGAAAGCTAACTTGAAAGATGATGGTAGCAACTACACAGACTGGGTCTGTAACTCGAGGATTATCCCTATTGCTGCACAGAGGAATTATGTCCTTGATGCACTGCTGGGTGACAGACCTGCTGTAGGAGCAACTATAGATGTTATGAACGTCTGGCATACTCAATCCAATGACTACTCAATAGTTCAGTGTGACATGCTTTAAGGTTAGAACCGGGACTTCAAAGATGTTTTGAATGCCACGGGGCATATGAGATGTTCCAAGAGCTGAAGTTGATATTTCAAGCTAATGCCCAGGTTGAGAAATACGAAGTCCCTAACAATTCTATAGTTGCAAAATGGAGGAGAATAGTTCTGTCAGTGAACGCATACTCAAAATGTCTAGGTATCATAACCACTTGACTCAACTAGGAATTGATGTTCCAGTTGAGAGTGTTATTGATATATTTCTTCAATCACTGCCACCAAGCTATAAAGGCTTTGTGATGAACTATAATATGCAAGGGATGACAAAAACGATTACCGAGCTCTTCGTAATGCTTAAGGCCGTGAAGGTACAAATCAAGAAGGAGCATCAAGTGTTGATGGTCAACAAGACCACTACCGGAGGAATACCTTGTGTGCTATCAAACGTCACAACGTAATTGGGTGATCACAAAGATGCTCTATAGGTATCTCCAAAGGTGTCTATTGAGTTGGCATGAATCGAGACTGGGATTTGTCACTCCGTGTATCGGGTGGGTATCTCTGGGCCCTCTCGGCAATACACATCACAAGAAGCTTGCACGCAAAGTGACTAAGGAGTTAGTTTTGAGATGATGTATTATAGAATGAGTAAATAAACTTGCCGGTAACGAGATTGAACTAGGTGTGAAGATACTAGAAATCGAATCTTGGGCAAGTAACATACCGACAGACAAAGGGAATTACGTATGTTGTCATCAAGTTCGACCGATAAAGATCTTTGTAGAATATGTAGGAACCAATATGGGCATCTAGGTTTCGCTATTAGTTATTGACCGGAGAGGCGTCTCGGTCATGTCTACATCATTCTCGAACCCGTAGGGTCCGCACGCTTAACGTTCGTTGGCGATATAGTGTTATATGAGTTGATGACCGAATGTTCTTCGGAGTCCTGGATGAATTAATGGACATGACGAGGATCTCCAGAATGGTTCGGAGGTAAAGATTTATATATAGGACGATGTTATTTGGTCATCGGAAAGGTTTCGAGATGTATTGGGCAGTCATCGGATCACCGGAAGGGGATCTGGGAGGCACCAGGAGGTTAATGGGCTATATGGGCCAAAAGAGGGGAGCACACCAGCCCATAAGGGGCTGGCACGCCCCACCTCTAGGCCACCGGCCCTATGGATGGAAAGGAGGAGGGCTAGCCCCTCTTGCCTTCCCTCCACCTAAGAGAAACGAAGGGGCGCCACCCCCTCCTGCCTCCCCCACCCCCCCCCCCCCCCGCGCACTCTAGAAGGAAGGGGGCACAGCCAAGTGCAGGAGCTCAAGGTGGCCACCGGCCCCTTGGGGGAACCCTAGGCTACCTCCCCTCCCCCACCTATATATATGTGTGGAGGGAGAGGGACAACACACACCACGATCCCTAAGCCGTGTGCGGCACCTGTAACACCCTCGATGCGGCTATATCTCCCACGTGTCGAAGCATGACTTAGAGGCATAACCGCATAGAAAGCAATGTCGCAAGTGAGGTAATCTTCACACAACCCATGTAATACAATAGGGGAAAAGATACATAGTTGGCTTACACTCGCCACTTCACACAATTACATGAATAAAGCATTACATCATCCAAATACAATCAAGGTCCGACTACGGAACCAAAATAAAAGAAGAACCCCAAATGCGACAAAGGTCCCCGATCGACCCCAACTAGGCTCCACTACTGATCAACTAGAACGAAACAACACAAAGGACAAGATCTTCAACGAGCTCCTCCTGAGCTGGGTTACATCATCTGCACGGTTCAACGGCACCTGCAAGCTGGTTTTGGAAGTATCTGTGAGTCACGGGGACTCAGCACGCACCCTCGCGATCAAGACTATTTAAGCTTATGGGTAAGGTAAAGATATGATGTGGAGCTACAGCAAGCGACTAGCATATATGGAGGCTAACAACGCAAATGAGAGCGAGAAGAGAAGGCAAAAGCACGTTCGAGAATCTATGATCAAGAAGTGATCCTAGAACAACCTACGTCAAGCATAACTCCAACACCGTGATCACTTCCCGGACACCACCGGAAAGAGACCATCACGGTTACACATGCGGTTGATGCATTTTAATTAAGTTAAACTTCAAGTTTTCTACAACCGGACATTAACAAATTCCCATCTGCCCATAACCGCAGGCACGACTTTCGAAAGTTCAAATCCCTGTAGGGGTGTCCCAACTTAGCCCATTACAAGCTCTCACGGTCAACGAAGGAATAGACCTCCTCCCGAGACATTCCGATCAGACTCGGTATCCCGGTTCTTGAAGACATCCTCGACAATGGTAAAACAAATCCAGCAAAGCCGCCCGATGCGCCGACATCCTGATGGGAGCTGCACATATCTCGTTCTCAGGGCAACACCAGATAGGTCAAGATACGAGTAAAACTAGCCCTCAAGTTTCCCCGAGGTGGCCCCGCAGGCTGCACATTTCGGACCAACACTTAGACAAGCACTGGCCCGGGAGGGGTTAAAATAAAAAGATGACCCTCGGGATGCGCGACTCCCAAGGGAAATAGGCTAGGTGGCGAATGGTAAAACCAAGGTTGGGCCCTGCTGGAGGAGTTTTATTCAAAGCGAACTGTCAAGGGGTTCCCATTATAACCCAACCGCGTAAGGAACGCAAAATCCGGGAACATAACACCGATATGACGGAAACTAGGGCGGCAAGAGTGGAACAAAACACCAGGCATAAGGCCGAGCCTTCCACCCTTTACCAAGTATATAGATGCATTAATTAAATAAGATATATTGTGATATCCCAACAAGTAAACATGTTCCAACAAGGAACAACATCTCCATGTTCCAACGAGGAACAAACTTCAATCTTCACCTGCAACTAACAATGCTATAAGAGGGGCTGAGCAAAGCGGTAACATAGCCAAACAACGGTTTGCTAGGACAAGGTGGGTTAGAGGCTTGGCTCAACAATATGGGAGGCATGATAAGCAAGTGGTAGGTATCGCGGCATAGGCATAGCAAAAGAGTGAGCAACTAAGCAAGCAAAGATAGAAGTGATTTCGAGGGTATGATCATCTTGCCTGAGATCCCACAAGGAAGAAGAACGAGTCCATGAAGAAGACAAACGGACATAGACGGACGGGTCCTCACAAACGCGACGTTACCGGAACCAACCCGAAGAAGCAAACACCAGAAAGAAGCACACAACATAGTAAACAAACCACACATGGACATGGCATGATGCACAACCAAGTATGATGTATGTCCGATTTAATGATACATGGCATGGCATGGCAAAATGCACAAACAATCCTACAAATTAAGTGGAGCTCATTATGCAACGAAGTTGCATATTGAAGAAAACACCACATGACTTATTTAGTTCTCTCTCGTTTATGTACCCAACAAGATTAAATGTTTATTAACATGGCAAGAGGGTGAAGCACAATAAAACTACCTATCTAGGCAAGTTGAAATGAGGTCGGAACATCGAACAACAAATCCGGAAACTCCTCATGAGCATATTATAGATTTGGTACTGTTCTGCCCTAAACCATATTTTATAGTTGTTAAACATGCAAAGTGATGCCACCATGTTAAACTAGGCATTTTTATACCACATTTACATATAAAGTTTGTTTAAATCCGAGCTACGGTTATTTAGTTATGAATTAAAGCATTTTAACATGACATAGGAGCAAATTTAATCAAATATCATTTTTAACATTTTAAACATGGATGAAAATGACATATTATGAAACTAGACAAAATTCTAAGCAAGTCTCATATTAAGTTTGTTTTAATCCGATGCACGGTTTGTGAGATAAAATATGCATGAACAACAGGGGGGTTTCTATAAAACTGTAATTCCCTGGAATAAAAGGAAAATCACCGCACTAGAAAAAAAATACCAATGGGTCGAAACTGAAGCAAGTTGGTCAGCGGTAGAAAAAAAGGAGGGGCGCTGGGGCTCACCCATGGGCCAAGGCCCAACTGGAGGAGGAGGCCGGGCAGGTGCTGCCTCCAGAGGCGGCCCAAGCGCGACCCACGTGTGGCGCTCGTCCTCCTCTGCTTGAAGCAGAGGCGGGAGTATGGATCGGCGGCTGTTGCCGGCTATGTGGAACGACGGCGCGTCGGGGAAGAGCTCCGGCGAGGTCAGGAATGGATGGATCCGGCGAAGGGGATCCCAGATCCGGTGACGAAGGTGGCCGGCGGCACTCGGGGACGCGGAAAACGGCGAAGTGGAGCTCGTCCATGGCGGCCTCCCTTGGGATGGCAGGTGCAAGATGAGAGAGACAGAGAGATTAGAGAGGAGAGGACCCTAAGATGTAGGAAGGAGAGTGGGGTGGAGCGACCTGGGGTTGGCGGCGGCGGATCCGGAGGACTGGTCGCCGGAGGCAGCGGCGGTGAGCGCGACCGGCTTCCGGGTCGAGCGGGAGCTCGGGGACAAGCGTCCTCAGGCATGAGGCGGCGGAGTTTCGGGACCCGATGGGCTTCCCAGGGCCCGATCTGGGTCCTAGAGGGTCCGCGCGGCTGGGAGCAGCTAGGGCGACGTGGCGAAGCCACATGGCAGCGCGGGACTGGCTGGCGGGCACGCGGAGGCGACGTGGAAGGCGGGGATTGGAAGGACGGTGGTTTCCGGTGACGGCGCGGCCTGTGGCTCGCTGCCAAGTGGTGGAGGAGGGTTGGGGCTCGCCGGAAAACGAGGAGAAGAAGGTGGGAGGCAGTTGGGAGATGATTGGGGGCACGGAATTCGAGAAGGAGGTGGGGATTGCGGCTGGCTAGAGGTAGGGGGTAGGTTTAGGCTAGGTTTGTCCAAAAATGGGCTAGGGAAGGTGTATATATATAGAGAAGGAGCTAGGGTTAGGGGGTTTCGGAGCCCTCCAATCGTAATCGAATGGTTCTGGTCGGAGGGGGGTTTAGTGGGCTGGACTTGGGCTGCGTAGGAGGGTTGGACTGAGAGGAGAGAAAAGAACTGCAGCCCGACACGGGTTTCCGAAGACCGAAAACGTCTGACGAAAATACCGGCAACGGTGCCGCTATATATATAACGGTTGGGCTATCAAACGAGCTCCGAATGCGATGAAACTTGACAGGCGGTCTATCTACACTATAATAAGACCACACGTCAACTCTCATCCCATTCCGAGAACATTTTACGGCCACTTATAAAATACTATTTCAGACATGCCGCGGGCGCGTGCAAGTGTGTCTGGGCTCAGAACGGACAACGGAGAGAACTGTGGGAACCCGGACGGAATGCAAGTTTTGAAAACATGATGATGCAATGCACATGATGACATGACAAGATGCAACACGCAAGCGAATGACATGGCAACAATAGCGAATAACTGGACGACACCTGGCACATCGGTCTTGGGGCGTTACAACACTACACCACTACGAGAGGATCTCGTCCCGAGATCTAGAATGGCACCTGAGGGAAGACGGAAGATAAAGAGAAGAGGTAAAACTAAGTTGCTTCTTTGACCAATGAGTGAAACCAAAGAACCTTGCAAAGGTTAAGCCATTTCGAGAAAAGAATACAACAGAGATGACGAAGCTAAAAACACTCCGTTAGAAAAGAGGAACAAGGAAGAACAAATTCGGGCAGCACTCCGGTTGAAAAGAGATGAAAGACTTGATAAGAAAGAACTTGAACAGAGGACACAACACTCCGGTTAAATGGATAAACCAAGAAAAGAACACGATCTTGACAAAACAAGAAGATGGGTTGAAGAGAACAACAACACAATGCCTCCGGAACGAAAGAATAGAAGTTGTATCGATGGAACAAAAGAACGGAGAAGAAAACAACATCTTCTACCTCCAATGAGATTGAAAAGCATCTTAAAGAGAAGGGTCACACGGAGTTGTTGGAACAATCCACAACGAAAAGAATAAACTTGATATGGTCTTATGGAAAACATCTCAAAACTGAGGTGAAATTCTGCCACTAACGGGAAAAAGAATTGGGTTGGTAAGAACGAGGGGACAAGAAAGTATATCGCACCGGAAAGGATAAATGAAGAACTTGGATCATTTATAAGCACCATGATAACAACCATCCTTAGGGAAGGCTTAAGGTGAAATATAACCCAAGATAACTCCAATGACGAGATTGATGGATTTGAAATATCTCATTCATGACAACATGTGAATCAAGAAACATGAATTCAAATTATCAATAATGACATAATACCATCTCCAATGATACGGAAGAAAGAATTGCACTCCGGATTACAATATGAAGAAAGCTTGAGTTTCTTAGAAAAGAATCTCGATGATCACTTCGAGAATGAATTAAATCATAGATGAACCATCATGTAGAACCTTCATGAGAACTCCGGTAATAAAAGAATGATCCAAAATAATTGAATGATGAAAAGAATAAGATTTAAGCCTCGCAATGGTTTAGATAGAGAACTCCGTGATAATATAATTGAAAGAGGTTGGAACTCCGGGCAAAAAGAGAAGATGAAACAAATGAAACCGAGAGTTTGAAGGTCCTCTGGAATAAGAATTAATCATTTGGATGAAACAAGAATAAGAATTACATTATTCTTGTCCTTCACCAATTAAATTGATGATAATCAACGGATTTGACATATCACTTATTCTCGTAAAAGATCAAGAGAGATATAACATAAACTTGGAAAGGTCTTCGACGAATCCACCGGTAGGATTGAAAACAATGAATGAATTGATATGATAACAAGGTAAGAAGAATCTTGAGCGACCCACCGTAAGAATTGAAAATGAACGAAGAAGAAAAATAAAGAAGCATCGGGAAGAATTTGAAAACAAATGAAGATACTTGAGGGGAATTTACATAAAAGAGAACGAAGAGATCATGAGCCGATTAAAGATCACTTGAGCGAAACACCGGTAAAATTAGGAGGGTGAGAGCTGAAATCTAGAACTAATAAATCTTAGATGATGGGCTCCAGATAAACAAACTGAGAAGACTCTTGAATTACTCCAGATAGGTGAAAAGAATTCTCATAATCGAAATCAATTATGAGAGGAAGACAACAAGCTAGAATCACGAATCTTCACGAGAACGGATATGATTGAAGAGAAAATTATTCCTTGGTCCTTAAATGTTGAGAATGACGACGAAAAACACCACCAAGAATTATTTAGACACTCCAGAAGAATCAAAACGAAGAGGTTGAGCCAACAATGAAAATAATTTGGAAGATCTTGGAGAAGACATTTGACTGATGATAAATCATTCTTACGTCAAACTTTGACAAGAAATTTTTGGATAGCTCCGGGAAAATAAGAAGAGTCAGGTAAGATCCTGGGAAAAGACCTGTGGGTTGGCCCACTCAAAAAAACACCGTTGAATGATTCAAAAGAGAGAAAGCACCGGTTGAATTAAATGGCTTGAATGAAGTGACATCCTCGACAGATCTTGAACGAAAGCAGAGTGGAAACACGAATCTTCGAGATATCTTTAGCACTCCGGAACAAATGAATAACAAAAGGTTAATGATTGAGAGGTGCACCGGCAAGAGAAAAGCATTAGAAACAAGGTAAAAGGGATATGATCCACAAAGTTTGAATTGAATCCACCGGAGAAGAAAAGGAGTGAAGAGTGACGAACTTGAAGCTCCGTTAGAATATTCATGCGAATCACCGGATAAGAACATTAACGGAAAAGGAATGGAGAGGCTTTACAACAATAAAATGATACTTGAATAAGAAATCTGGTTCCTTGAAGAAAAAGGGTGGGTGGGCAGGAAAAACAAAGGCAACTTGGAGAGGTATGAAACGAACACCGTTGAGAAAGCTGAGATTGAATCTTGCGGATGTTGAAAATGAACGGATCCATTTGACGAGAGACACACCGGTTGAAAAGGATTGGCAAGACAATATCGATGATCACAAAGGATTAGTATTCACATAGGAATATGAGAACACCACTTAGACAAGGGATGGAATCAACATTTGACTTCGAAGCAACTCGAATACCACAACTCAAAACAAAACAAAGGATTGGCTTGCAGAATAAGCCGGAACAAACATATGATAGAGATTTCGTCCGAATTTTCGTGGTGGGGCCTACACGGGCTTGATCGTACAGCACCATCATGTACAAGGCAGTGCACATGACATACGAAGCGTCCCCGAGTCGGCATAGCCAAGGACTCTTTAAGACACAACGAGACCACTGTAAAACCGACCGTGAATAGGCGGACCACTAGACGTCGAACCCCAATTTCATATCATACATCTGTCGGAAAGATATCCTAAGAGCTACTTGAATTCCCACCTATGAAACTCCCGAAATTTTCCGGTTATGCAATCAGGTGTTGGGGATACAGGGGAAGCATAATATCTCACCCAAACTAGCAAATCCTACATCCAGCTGTATCCATCCTTCAACACATAACCAAGAAACCTTCGGAAATCATCTACCTCAACCTTCGAAAAGCATCCGTTATACAAGTTATGGCAATACTCCCGAACTCCCGCCCCAGTACTGGGTGGCGTCGAGGTTATCTCACCAACGAACTGCATAAAAGAGATTTTCGATGTCGGCGTACTAAACTCAGGTATTCCAGAACTGCAACGATAAAATTATGACGACAACACCTCAGAGCTCAACTCCCCGGGACACTTCCACAAAACCCCTGACAGGAGGCACCAAGACAATGTTCTCATCATAAAACCATCGGAACGATTCCAAGATACCCGCGTGATCCTAAAAAAATTTAGTGAAATTTGAGAAGAGAAGAGTCAAAACTCTACGTCAGGATGCCTTACCAGAGCGATGAAGGAGACTGGGAAGTAAAAAGAATTCCTAAACTCTCCGATATATAATTCCTAAATGACTCAAAACATTTTTCTAGACACAACTCGGCCGCTAAAACGATCAAGCAATGGGGCTCCTAAGGTCGGGGAAGGCTCTGATTACCAACTTGTAACGCCCTCGATGCGGCTATATCTCCCACGTGTCGAAGCACGACTTAGAGGCATAACCGCATAGAAAGCAATGTCGCAAGTGAGGTAATCTTCACACAACCCATGTAATACAATAGGGGAAAACATACATAGTTGGCTTACACTCGCCACTTCACGCAATTACATGAATAAAGCATTACATCATCCAAATACAATCAAGGTTCGACTACGGAACCAAAATAAAAGAAGAACCCCAAATGCGACAAAGGTCCCCGATCGACCCCAACTGGGCTCCACTACTGATCAACTAGAATGAAACAACACAAAGGACAAGATCTTCAATGAGCTCCTCCTAAGCTGGGTTGCGTCATCTGCACGGTTCAACGGCACCTACAAGCTGGTTTTGGAAGTATCTGTGAGTCACGGGGACTCAGCAATCTCGCACCCTCGCGATCAAGACTATTTAAGCTTATGGGTAAGGTAAAGATATGATGTGGAGCTGCAGCAAGCGACTAGCATATATGGTGGCTAACAACGCAAATGAGAGCGAGAAGAGAAGGCAAAATCACGTTTGAGAATCTATGATCAAGAAGTGATCCTAGAACAACCTACGTCAAGCATAACTCCAACACCGTGTTCACTTCCCGGACACCGCCGGAAAGAGACCATCACGGTTACACACGCGGTTGATGCATTTTAATTAAGTTAAACTTCAAGTTTTCTACAACCGAACATTAACAAATTCCCATCTGCCCATAACCGCAGGCATGGCTTCCGAAAGTTCAAATCCCTGCAGGGGTGTCCCAACTTAGCCCATGACAAGCTCTCATGGTCAACGAAGGAATAGACCTCCTCCCGAGACATTCCGATCAGACTCGGTGTCCCGGTTCTTCAAGACATCCTCGACAATGGTAAAACAAATCCAGCAAAGCCGCCCGATGCGCCGACATCCTGATGGGAGCTGCACATATCTCGTTCCCAGGGCAACACCGGATAGGTCAAGCTACGAGTAAAACCAGCCCTCAAGTTTCCCCGAGGTGGCCCCGCAGGCTGCCCATTTCGGACCAACACTTAGACAAGCACTGGCCCGGGAGGGGTTAAAATAAAGATGACCCTCGGGATGCGCGACTCCCAAGGGAAAAAGGCTAGGTGGCGAATGGTAAAACCAAGGTTGGGCCCTGCTGGAGGAGTTTTATTCAAAGCGAACTGTCATGGGGTTCCCATTATAACCCAACCGCGTAAGGAACGCAAAATCCGGGAACATAACACCGATATGACGGAAACTAGGGCGGCAAGAGTGGAACAAAACACCAGGCATAAGGCCGAGCCTTCCACCCTTTACCAAGTATATAGATGCATTAATTAAATAAGATATATTGTGATATCCCAACAAGTAAACATGTTACAACAAGGAACAACATCTCCATGTTCCAACGAGGAACAAACTTCAATCTTCACCTGCAACTAACAACGCTATAAGAGGGGCTGAGCAAAGCGGTAACATAGCCAAACAACGGTTTGCTAGGACAAGGTGGGTTAGAGGCTTGGCTCAACAATATGGGAGGCATGATAAGCAAGTGGTAGCTATCGCGGCATAGGCATAGCAAAAGAGCGAGCAACTAAGCAAACAAAGATAGAAGTGATTTCGAGGGTATGATCATCTTGCCTGAAATCCCGCAAGGAAGAAGAACGAGTCCATGAAGAAGACAAATGGGCGTAGTCGAACGGTTCCTCACAAACGCGACGTTATCCGAACCAACCCGAAGAAGCAAACACCGGAAAGAAGCACACAACATAGTAAACAAACCACACATGGACATGGCATGATGCACAACCAAGTATGATGTATGTTCGATTTAATGATACATGGCATGGCATGGCAAAATGCACAAACAATCCTACAAATTAAGTGGAGCTCATTATGCAACGAAGTTGCATATTGAAGAAAACACCACATGACTTATTTAGTTCTCTCTCGTTTACGTACCCAACAAGATTAAATGTTTATTAACATGGCAAGAGGGTGAAGCACAATAAAACTACCTATCTAGGCAAGTTGAAATGAGGTCGGAACATCGAACAACAAATCCGGAAACTCCTCATGAGCATATTATATATTTGGTACTGTTCTTCCCTAAACCATATTTTATAGTTGTTAAACATGAAAGTGATGCCACCATGTTAAACTAGGCATTTTTCTACCCCATTTACATATAAAGTTTGTTTAAATCCGAGCTACGGTTATTTAGTTATGAATTAAAGCATTTTAACATGGCATAGGAGCAAATTTAATCAAACAGCATTTTTAACATTTTAAACATGGATGAAAATGATATATTATGAAACTAGAAAAAATTCTAAGCAAGTCTCATATTAAGTTTGTTTTAATCCGATGCACGGTTTGTGAGATAAAATATGCATGAACAACAGGGGGGTTTCTATAAAATTGTAATTCCCTGGAATAAAAGGAAAATCGCCGCACTGGAAAAAAAATACCAATGGGTCGAAACTAAAGCAAGTTGGTCAGCGGTAGGAAAAAAGGAGGGGCGCTGGGGCTCACCCATGGGCCAAGGCCCAACTGGAGGAGGAGGCCGGGCAGGTGCTGCGTCCAGAGGCGACCCAGGCGCGACCCACGTGCGGTGCTTGTCCTCCTCTGCTCGAAGCAGAGGCATGAGTATGGCTCGGCGGCTGCTGCCGGCTATGTGGAACGACGGCGCGGCGGGGAAGAGCTCCGGCGAGGTCAGGAATGGATGGATCCGACGAAGGGGATCCCAGATCCGGTGACGGAGGTGGTCGGCGGCACTCGGGGACGCGGAAAACGGCGAGGTGGAGCTTGTCCATGGTGGCCTCCCTGGGATGGCAGGTGCAAGATGAGAGAGACAGAGAGATTAGAGAGGAGAGGACCCTGAGATGTAGGATGGAGAGTGGGGTGGAGCGACCTGGGGTTGGCGGCGGCAGATCCGGAGGACTGGTCGCGGGAGGCAGCGGCGGTGAGCGCGACCGGCTTCCGGGTTGAGCGGGAGCTCGGGGATGAGCGTCCTCAGGCACAAGGCGGCGGAGTTTCGGGACCCGATGGGCTTCCCAGGGCCCGATCTGGGTCCTGGAGGGTCCGCGCGGCTGGGAGCGGCTAGGGCGACGTGGCGAAGCCACATGGCAGCGCGGGACTGGCTGGCGGGCGCGCGGAGGCGACGTGGAAGGCAGGGATTGGCAGGACGGTGGTTTCCGGTGACGGCGCGGCCTGTGGCTCGCTGCCAAGTGGTGGAGGAGGGTTGGGGCTCGCCGGAAAACAAGGAGAAGAAGGTGGGAGGCAGTTGGGAGATGATTGGGGGCACGGAATTCGAGGAGGAGGTGGGGATTGCGGCTGGCTAGAGGTAGGGGGTAGGTTTAGGCTAGGTTTGTCCAAAAATGGGCTAGGGAAGGTGTATATATATAGAGAAGGGGCTAGGGTTAGGGGGGTTTCGGAGCCCTCCGATGGTAATCGAACGGTTCCGGTCGGAGGGGGGTTTAGTGGGCTGGACTCGGGCTGTGTAGGAGGGTTGGACTGAGAGGAGAGAAAAGAACTGCAGCCCGACACGGGTTTCCGAAGACCGAAAACGTCCGACGAAAATACCGGCAACGGTGCCGCTATATATATAATGGTTGGGCTATCAAAAAAACTCCGAATGCGATGAAACTTGACAGGTGGTCTATCTACACTATAATAAGACCACACATCAACTCTCATCCCATTCTGAGAACATTTTCCAGCCACTTATAAAATACTATTTCGGACATGCCACGGGCGCGTGCAAGTGTGTCTGGGCTCAGAACGGACAACGGAGAGAACTGTGGGAACCCGGACGGATGCAAGTTTTGAAAACATGATGATGCAATGCACATGATGACATGACAAGATGCAACACGCAAGCGAATGACATGGCAACAATAGCGAATAACTGGACGACACCTAGCACATCGGTGTTGGGGTGTTACAGCACCCCACTCCCTCTAGTTCATCCTTGGTTATATTTTCGTAGTGCTCGGGGAAGCCCCATAGAGATAGTTGCATCACCACCGTCACCACATCGTCGTGCTGTCGGAACTCAAATACTACTTCGCCCGTCTTGCTGGATCAAGAAGGCGAGGACGTCATCGAGCTGAACGTGTGCTGAACACAGAGGTGTCGTATGTTCGGTACTTGATCAGGAGGATCGTGAAGGTGTACGACTACATCAACCACGTTGATAAACGCTTCCGCTTAACATTCTACGAGGGTATGTAGACAAACTCCCCCCTCTCGTAGCTATGCATCTCCATGGATAGATCTTTCGTGTGCGTAGAAATTTTTTGTGTTACATGCAATGTTCCCCAACACCTTCCTCCTCTTCAATCCCAGAAGCGATGCCGAAGTCATGATGCTCCGTGCCGGCAAGTGGCCTCGGTGGAAGCTCTTCCTCCAGTGGTTCTTGGTGCCGCCGCTGTTGCTTTTCTGGCCCTTTGGCATCCACGATGTCTGGCTCATCTGCACAAGAGGAGATCGGCATCCCCTCGGACATGGAGGGCTAGGCCCCGCAGCAGCAGCCGCCCCACCTCCTCTCGGAGGCTGCAGTGACAAACAAGAATTCGTTCGTCAGATCGAGCTGCTGACGGAGCATTCACTCCGTCAGATGGGGCCGTCGTGTGTGAAGGTAGAGCTGTTGTCCCCGCCACGCAACCAGCCGCTCTGTCCAGTGAAGGACGAGCCTGTCTCGCCCCCGTGCAACTGCGGCGTTCATATCGGACGTCGCGTCAAGGCCGAGCCGTCGTTGCCCCTGCCCTCGTGCAACCACGGCATCAGATCAGATGCCACGTCAAGGACGGGCCGGCGTCCCCACCACAGTACACCGCACCGCCATGCCTCCAACGCTGTGACATCAAGAAGGAGCTGCTGCTAGCGATCACAACGGCGCGAGGGCATCCTCCACTACCTCGGAGGATGCGGTTGATACATCTCCAACGTATCTATAATTTTTTATTGTTCCATGCTATTATATTATCATTCTTGGATGTTTTATTATTATTTTATATCAACTTCATGTCATTTTTTGGGACTAACTTATTGACATAGTACCCAGTGCTAGTTGTTGTGATTTGCTTGTTTTTTACTTTGCAAGAAATCAATACCAAATGGAGTCCAAATGCAACAAAACTTTTTGGAGATTTTTTCTCGACCAGTAGACACATGTTGGGCCAAAGAAGTACTAGAGGGGGGGTTCTGAGGGGAGAACAACCCTCCTGGGCAAGCCTGGGGGCCCAGGCACGCCCTCATGGGTTGTGCCCACCTCGGCTGCCTCCCGCACCGCCTCTTTGCTCTATAAATACCCCAAAAATCCAAAAACCCTAGGGGAGTCGATGAAACACAATTCCAGCCGCCGCAAGTACCAGAACCACCAGATCCAATCTAGACACCATCACAGAGGGGTTTCGTCATCCTCATTGGTGCCTCTCCGATGATGCATGAGTAGTTCATTGTAGACCTACGGGTTCGTAGTTAGTAGCTAGATGGCTTCCTCTCTCTCTCTCTCTCCCTCTATCTCTCTCTAGATTCTCAATGCAATGGTCTCTTGGAGATCTATTTGATGTAACTCTTTTTGTGGTATGTTTGTTGGGATCCCATGAACTTTGAGTTTATGATCAATTATTTTATTCATGAAAGTTATTTGAGTTTTGGTCTCTTATAAGCATGATTACTTATAGCCTCGTATTTCGAATCTTTGGTTTAGTTAGGCCAACTAGATTGATTTTTCTTGCCATGGGAAGATGTGCTTTGTGATGGGTTCGGTCATGCGGTGTTCTTTGCCAGTGACAGAAGGGGCAGCAAGACACGTATTGATTTTTTTGACACTTAAGACAGTAGGAGAGGCTCCTACTGTATGTATTAGATTAGTATCAAAAATATCTTAGAAAGTCATAACCTAACATCCATTGCCATGATGTAGATTAGGTAGGGGGTAGAGTACAAAAGATTAAAAGTGAAATTACAAAGTTTCCAAGAAAGAGTGTAGAAAGGTTTTGTGTTTTTCTCCCACCCTATAACAGAGCAGGGAGAGGTCTTGTTTCAACCTAGCCAACCAAGACTGTTTCGAAGGGATGATCCCTCTGAAGTGTTTATTGTTTCGCTCCTTCCATATGCTCCACGTGACTTGCATAAAGATATCCATGAACATGGGTTTGTTCCATATAGTTTTTGCCTCTTCTATCCATTGGAGCCTTGATCCATGCGTGGACCAGCTTATGTTGAGGTGTGACCAGCATTCTTGGCTGAATGGACAAGTAAAGAATAAGTGCTCCAAGGTTTCCTCTGGCGGGGGGTCACACAGAAGGCAAGTGTAGTTATCTCCAATGTTGTAATGTCTCCTTTTGAGCATATTTCTTGTGTTGAGCCTATCTGATAGTAGTAGCCATCCAAACACTTTGATTTTCATGGTAACTTTAGATTTCCAAATCCATTTGTAGGTCTGTGAGCGTCAATCTCTCTGAAGTAGTATGAGTAGTATTGCTTGGCTGTGTAATCTCCTTTCCCCCAAATACATATCCATTTATCCTCTCCTTGAATCAGATTAACAGGTGCCAGCAGCTATTGCATTGTCAATAATTCCGCATGTGCCTGCTCAGATAGAGGGAGGTTAAACGTTTCCCCCAACGTTTCAGCAGTTAGAAACTCATGAACTGAGATATCCTCATTTCTGGTGAAGGAGAATGCTCTTGGGAATCTATCAGCCAAGATATCCTCTTTCCATAAGTCTTTCCAAAGAAAAGTATTGCGTCCATCCTGGATTGTCGTTGTGGTTATGCCTCTATAAATAGGCATGAGCTTGGTGATATCTTTCCACCAGAAGGAGCCACATGTGTCCGTTGCATGTGGAATTTTCCTAGTGTAGTAGGTATTCCAGATCAGTTCCACCCAAGGCAAATCCCAATGGTTGAAGAATTTATGGAGATATTTCAGTAGCAAGGCTTCACTTTGTGTTCTAAGGCGCAGTATACCCATCCCGCCACAATTCTTGGGCTTGCAAATCATGTCCCATGCTGCCAGAGAGTTGCATGATTCACCTTGCTCTATTTTTTGGTCCAAAGACATTTCCTTCTGATCTTGTCTAGCAACTCAAGTATGCTTGCAGGTAGCTTAAGTGTGCATAGTGCAAATATAACCAAGGATGTGATCACCGATTTAACAAGAGATAATTTTGCTCCATCAGAAATCATATTAAGGGCAGCTGTGAGACGTCTTTCCACTTTGCAGACCATCGACATTAGATCAAGCATGGAAGGACATGTTGAACCCAAAGGCAGGCCCAGGTATGTGAAAGGCATTTTACCAATGATACAGCCAAAGATCTGAGCGATATTAGCACTTAGGGTGGCATCACAATTGATTGGGATCAGAGTTGATTTTTGAAAATTAATCTTCAGACCAATGGAAGTTGCATAATCCGACAGGATTTGTTTGATCGTTGTTGCTTGCATTTCACACGCAGGGAGGACAATGGTTGTGTCATCGGCATATTGTATGACGGGGTAATCTTTTTGTGTGGCACAAGGGGAAGGTAGTTGAATCGCCCCTTGGGTGAAAGCGTCATTAATGACAGCTTGAAGTAAGTTGGCTGCCACCACAAAAAATAAAGGAGATAACGGATCTCCTTGGCGCACACCACTTTTGCAATGAAACTGGCGACCTGGCACTCCATTAGGCAGAACTAAAGATTTACCAGAAGACAAAATGGCCTTGATCCAATCCAACCACTTAGCGTTGAATCCCATGTGTTGCATTATATCTAACATTGCATCATGTTCAATTGTATCAAATGCCTTGGCGAAATCAAGCTTAAGAAGGACTATTGGTTTTTTTGAGGATTGGCATTGATAGATATACTCAAACGCCCAAGCTAAACAATCTTGGATCGATCGACCTTTCAAAAACCCGTATTGATTTCGATGCACAATATTCACACACCAGGAAATTGATGATGTAATAAAATATATGCCTGCTGAAAGAGCTCCAGGCCCAGATGGTTTCACTGGACATTTTTCTCAAATCATGCTGGCATGTGATCAAAGAGGATGTCTACAAATTATGCGACCAATTCCATGATGGCAATCTAAACCTTGAGAGCATAAATGAGGGCTTTATTACCCTCATACCAAAAATCAATGCACCAACTTCGGTTAATGATTTCAGGCCCATCACTCTACTTAACTGCTATCTGAAGATAATCAAGACACGTATTGATCATTGCTACTAAGGATAACAAGATGGGGTCTATTCCAGCATGAATAGATATTGTCTACATCATGTCATCATTCTTATTGCATTACTCTGTTTTCCATGAACTTAATACACTAGATGCATGCTGGATAGCGGTCGATGTGTGGAGTAATAGTAGTAGATGCAGACAGGAGTCGGTCTACTAATCTTGGACGTGATGTCTATATAATTATCATTGCCTGTATATCATCATGATTATTTGAAGTTCTAACAATTGCCCAACAGTAATTTGTTTACCCACCATATGCTATTTTTCTCAAGAGAAGCCACTAATGAAATCTACGGCCCCCGGGTCTATTCTTTATCATGTTTGCTTTGAGGTCTATTTTTATTTGCTTTTGTTTTCAGATCTATTATTCTAAAAACCCAAAAATACCTTGATGCACTTTTTCTTAATTCATTATATTTTGTTTCATCGCGAGGTCTATTTATCCAAAATCATACAAACCAATCCATCTTTTACCCGAGAGGGATTGACAACCCCTCTTACGTGTTGGGTTGCAAGTATTTGTTCTTTGTGTGCAGGTACCGTTTACATAGTGTTGCTTGGTTCTCCTACAGGTTCGATAACCTTGGTTTCATCACTGACGGTAATACCTAACGTAGCTATGCCACATCATCCCTTCCTCTTCGGAGAAATATTGACGCAGACACGAGCCATCAAGAAAAGATTTCTGGCGTCGTTGCCGGGGAGACCTCGTCAACATCTATCAGGTTCCTAATCACAAATATCATTGCCTTGCAATTTACATTATTTGCCATTTTCCTCTCATTATCATCTCCCCGACTTCACAAAAGTTTGCCGTTTTATTCGCCCTCTTTTTCGTTTGCCGTTTTCTTGTCAGATCTGTTTTTGCGTAAAATTTTGTTTGCCACTTTTGTCGTTATGGATAGTTCTTCCCCTATCGTGTGCACCCCAGAGAACGAGGTTCTTAACTTTAAACAAAGGTGAGGGGAGAATCTAAAAGATGCCTGGTATAGGATTTGCCATGCTCATAATAGATCTGTTCGTAAGCAATCTACCATTGTTCTGATTCGCTGTTTTTATGTGGGCATCACTACTTGGTATAGATTCGTCCTTGATATGATTACCGATGGGAATTTCTTGATGTGCCCTTCTCTAGATGCTTTTAATGCTATGGGAAATCTTGTGGGTTCACCACCTCTTATGATTAATGAAACAACTTTAACTCTCGAGCATGTTATGTAAAGGCTAGATGCTATTGAAAAGAAAATGCTCACTGAAGAAAACATTGAAAAAATAGATAAAAGGATGCACAATATTGCTAATAGAATTGGGTCAAAAGCGGGAGACGCTCTTAAAGTGCTAAAAGAAAAAGAACCCGCATTCAACGAGAGAATAGAGGAAAGCCCCGCTAGAATTGATAAGTTGGAAGAAATTTTTAGTGATCTAAGCACGACTTTCTCTTCTGCTAAAACTATTGAAAAAACTCCCGTAAAATTGGCAAGATTACTCAAGTCACTAAAAACAAGGGTGCAACTTCTAATAATAACAAAGAAGATCTTAAGATGATTAGTATTCACCCCGATTTAATTGAAGTGATAAAAGATCCTACTTGCAAGAACGAATTTTTCAAACTTGTCCCTAGTAGTATTGTCATTGAAATTTGCATTCTAAAACTTTGAATAATTCTAAGTGTTTTATTGAGGAGTTAGAAACGAAAGATGACAATACTTAGATCTATGCATTATGCCTAGCTAAGGGCATAAAACGATAGAGCTTGTTGGTGATGTCGCCTGAACTACACCGGTATTTCCCCAAAGAGGAAGGGATGATGCAGTGATACGTATCCAACGTATCTATAAATTTTGATTGTTCCATGCTGTTATATTATCAATCTTGAATGTTTTATAATCATTTTATAGTCATTTTATATCATTTTCTGGTACTAACCTATTGACATAGTGCCAAGTGCCAGTTGCTATTTTTTCCATGTTTTTTACATTGCAGAAAATCAATACCAAACGGAGTCCAAACGCAGCGAAACTTTACAAAGATTTTTCTGGACCAGAAGGAACATAATGGGCCCTGGCTGTGCCTAGGGGTGCTCCGAGGAGAGCACAACCCACCAGGGCATGCCAAGAGGCCCAAGCGCACCCTAGTGGGTTGTGCCCACCTCGGGTGCCCCCAGACCGCCTCTTTGCTCTATAGATACCCCAATATTCCCAAAACCCTAGGGGAGTCGACGAAATATTGATCCAGCCATCGCAGAGTCTAGAACCACCGGATCCAATCTAGACACCATCTCGGATGGGGTTCACCACCTCCATTGGTGCCTCTCCGATGATGCATAAGTAGTTCTTTGTAGACCTTCGGGTCCATAGTTAGTAGCTAGATGGCTTCCTCTCTCTCTCTCTCTCTCTCTCTCTTGATTCTCAATATAATGGTCTCCTGGAGATCCATATGATGTAACTCTTTTTTCGGTGTGTTTTTTGGGATCGATGAACTTTGAGTTTATGATCAGATCTATGTTTTTATATCCATGAAAGTATTTGAGTTTCTTTGATCTCTTTTATGCATGATTGCTTATAGCCTCGTATTTCTTCTCCTATATTTGGTTTTTGTTTGGCCAACTTGATCTATTTATCTTGCAATGGGAAGATGTGCTTTGTAGTGGGTTCGATCTTACGGTGCTTGATCCCAGTGACAGAAGGGGAACCGACACATATGTATCGTTGCTACTAAGGATAAAACGATGGGGTCTATCTCTACATAGATAGATCTTGTCTACATCATGTCATCGTTCTTATTGCCTTACTCCGTTTCTCCATGAACTTAATACACTAGATGCATGCTGGATAGCGGTCGATGTGTGGAGTAATAGTAGTAGATGCAGGCAGGAGTCGGTCTACTAATCTTGGACGTGATTCCTATGTAATGATCATTGCATGGATATTTTCATGAGTATTTGAAGTTCTATCAATTGCCCAACAATAATTTCTTCACCCACCGTCTGCTATTTTCTTGAGACAAGCCACTAGTGAAACCTACGGCTCCCGAGTCTCTTTCTCATATATTTGCCTTTGCGATCTACTTTTCCTTTCCATTCATTTTCAGATCTATTAATCCAAAAAATACAAGAATACTTTGCCGCGCTTTATTTTATTTGCGATCTATTTACTCAATCTATTACAACTTTCTCCCGTCCATGCACCAATTTATGGCGCTGTTACCCGAAACGGATTGACAACCCCCTTAACACGTCGGGTTGCGAGTGGTTGTTATTTGTGTGCATGGGCTGTTTACATTGTGTTGCTTGGTTCTCCTACTGGTTCGATAACCTTGGTTTCATATCTGAGGGAAATACCTACCGCCACTGTGCTGCATCATTCCTTCCTCTTTGGGGAAATACCGACATAGCTTCAACCAAGATCAAAAGGAATTTCTGGCGCCGCTGCCTAGGAGGATCTTCAACATATACCAGATTCCTAATCACAAATCTTATCTCCTCGCAATTTACATTATTTGCCATTTTCCTCTCATTTTCCTCTCCCCCACTTCACAAAAATTTGTTGTTTTATTCGCCTCTCTTTTTCGTTCATCGTTTTCTTGTCGGGTCTGTTTCTGAATGCAATCTTGTTGTGTGGTCATCATGACTCAAGAGAACACCAAGTTATGTGATTTCTCAAATACCAACAACAGTGATTTTATCGGCACTCCGCTTGCTCCTCCCGCCACTAGTGCGGAGTCTTGTGATAGTAATACTACTTTGCTGAATCTTGTTATGAAAGATCAATTTTTCGGTACTCCTAATAAGGATGTCGCGTCCTATCTTAATACCTTCGTGGAATTATGCGATATGGAAAAGAAAAAATATTTGGACAATGATGTGGTGAAGATCAAATTATTTCCGTTTTCTTTGCATGATTCTGCAAAAAATTGGTTCTCTTCTATGCCTGGCAATAGTATCGAATCTTGGAATAAGTGTCAAGATGCTTTTATCACTAAGTATTTTCTGCCTGCAAAAATTATTCCCTTAGAAACCAGATCATGAATTTCAAGCAACTTGAACATGAGCATGTTGCACAATCTTAGGGAAGGATGAAAATGATGCTAAGGAATTGCCCAACTCATGGGTTAAATCTTTGGATGATCATACAAAAAATTTATGCGGGGTTGAATTTTGTTTCTCGTAATCTTTTAGATTCCGCCGCGGGTGGGACTTTTATGGAAATTACTTTGGGTGAAGCCACTAAATTGCTTGATAATATCATGGCAAATTATTCGCAATGGCATACCGAAAGAGCTCCTACTAGTAAAAAGGTTAATTCAATTGAAGAAATTTCTTCTTTGAGTGAAAAAGTTGATGCTCTTGTGAAATTGGTTGCTAGTAGAAGTGCTCCTATTGATTTTAATGATATGCCTTTGTATACTTTGATTGAGCAACATAGTGATGCCATAGATCTATTAAACTAAAAATACAAAAATACTTTGCTGCACTTCATTTTATTTATGATTTATTATTTCAGTCTACTACAAATTTCTGGCATCGTTACCCGAAAGGGATTGACAACCCCTTTAACATGTCGAGTTGCGAGGTGTTGTTATTTGTGTGCATGTGATGTTTACATTGTGTTGCTTGGTTCTCCTACTGGTTCGATAACCTTGGTTTCATCACTGAGGGAAATACCTACCTTTGCGGTGCTACATCATCCCTTCCTCTTTGGGGAAATGCCAACATAGTCCTAGCAGACAGGAGTTTTCTGGTGCTATAGTTAGGGAGCAATCAAAATGAATTTCTAGCGTCGTTGCCGGGGAGGATCTTCAACATATACCAGGTTCCCAATCACAAATTTCATCTCCTCGCAATTTACATTATTTGCCATTTGCATCTCGTTTTCCTCTCCCCCGCTTCACAAAAATTTGCCGTTTTACTCGCCTCTCTTTTCCGTTCGCCGTTTTCTTGCCGGATCTATTTTTGAGTGCAATCTTGTTGTGTGGTCATCATGACTCAAGAGAACACCAAGTTATGTGATTTCTCAAATACCAACAACAATGATTTTATTGGCACTCCGCTTGCTCCTCCCGCCGCTAGTGCGGAGACTTGTGATATTAATACTACTTTGCTGAATCTTGTTATGAAAGACCAATTTTCCGGTACTCCTAATGAGGATGCCTCGTCCCATCTTAATACCTTCTTGGAATTATGCGATATGCAAAAGAAAAAAGATGTGGACAATGATGTGGTCAAGATGAAATTATTTCCATTTTCTTTGTGCGATTCTGCAAAAATTTGGTTCTCTTCTTTGCCTCGCAATAGTATCGATTCTTGGAATAAGTGCAAAGATGCTTTTATCACTAAGTATTTTCCTCCCGCAAAAAATATTTCCCTTAGAACCCAGATCATGAATTTCAAGCAACTTGAACATGAGCATGTTGCACATTCTTGGGAAAGGATGAAAATGATGCTAAGGAATTGCCCAACTCATGGGTTAAATCTTTGGATGATCATACAAAAAATTTATGCGGGGTTGACTTTTGTTTCTCATAATCTTTTAGATTCCGCCGCGGGTGGTACTTTTATGGAAATTACTTTGGGTGAAGCCACCAAATTTCTTGATAATATTATGGAAAATTATTCGCAATGGCATACCAAAAGAGCTCCTACTAGTAAGAAGGTTAATTCAGTTGAAGAAATTTCTTCTTTAAGTGAAAAGGTTGATTCTCTTGTGAAATTGGTTGCTAGTAGGAGTGCTCCTATTGATCTTAATGTTATGCCTTTGTCTACTTTGATTGAGAAAAATAGTGATGCCATTGATGTGAATTTTATCTCTCAAAATAATTTCAACAACAATGCTTATAAAGGTAATTTTAATCCTAGGCCTTTTCCTAGTAATTCCTCTAATAATTATGGTAATTCCCATGGATATCAATCTTATAATAATAATAATAATAATAATAATAATAATAATAATAATAATAATAGGAACACCTACGATCTTGAGAACAATATTAAAGAATTTATCAATATGCAAAAAGTTTTCGACACTCCCATAGAAGAAAAGTTGAGTAAGATTGATGATTTGTCTAGAAGTGTTGATAGAATTGCTAATGATGTGGAAAATCTCAAGATGAAATTTTTTCTGCCTAAAGTAGATGAATCAATTAAAGCTCTTTATGTTTCTATGGATGAAAGTAAGAAAAGAACCACTATGCTTAGAGCTAAAAGAGAATTTTTAGAAAAAGCGTTGTCTATTGATTTGTTTCACAAAAGTGACGAAGATCTTAAAATGATTGGTGTTTCTTCTATTGATTCCGTTGTTTAGTAGGGTTAAGATTGATGAAAAGGGGACAAGAGAAGAGTCAACTTTAGCTATAGAAGGCGTCCCAATATTTCGAAGGGTGAAAATCTTGTTGAGAAAATTGATAAAAGTGGGTTTGGAGAGGTCAAAACATTAACTAGTGATGTGGCCACTCTTTTGGATTACAAAGACTTTAATTATGATAGTTGGTCTTTGATTGATTTTATTTCTTTGTTGCAATCCATGATAAGTTCACCCCATGCTTATGAACAAAATAAATCTTTTACTAAACATATTGTTGATGCTATGATGAAAGCTTTTGAAGAAAAATTGGAACCAGAAGTTTCAATTCCTAGAAAATTGCATGATGAATGGGAACCTACTATGAAAATCAAGGTTAAAAATTATGAATGTTTTGCTTTGTGTGATTTGGGTGCTAGTGTTTCTACAATTCCGAAATCTTTATGTGATGTGCTTGGTCTTACCGATATTGAATCATGTTCTCTGAATTTGCACTTGGCGGATTCCAGTATTAAAAACCCTATGGGAAGAATTAATGATGTGCCCATAGATTTTATTGTTGTTGATATTGATTGCAATTCGTCTTGTCCAATTATTCTTGGTAGACCATTTTTACGCACTATTGGTGTCCTGATTGATATGAAAGAAGGCAATATTAAGTTCCAATTCCCTTTAAGGAAGGGTATGGAACACTTTCCTAGAAAAAGAATTAGGCCACCATATGAATCAATCATGAGGGCATCTTATGGATCTCTAAACAAGGATGACAAAACTTATATCCTTGCTTTATGCCTAGCTAAGGGCGTAAAACTATAGTGCTTGTTGGGAGGCAACCCAATGAATAAAATTTATTTTTGCTTTTTGCTCTCTGTTCTTGAGTATTAGAACAATTATCCTACTGTTATGATTGTGTTTTTATGTTTTAATCAGTGTTTGTGCCAAGTAAGGCCTTTAGGGTCTTCTTGGGTGATAGTTGTTTGATCTTGCTAGAAAAAACAAAAACTTTTATGCTCGCAAAGATAATTCTCATTTTTAACCATAGAGCGATAAAATACCCATTACTTTTGTGGTAGATCAATATACAGATTGCTCAGGTCGTCCTAATTTTTCAGAATTTTTGGAGTTACAGAATTTTTTGAAATAGTCAGATTGCTACAGACTGTTCTGTTTTGACAGATTCTATTTTCTTTGCCTTGTGTGCTTATTTTGATGGCTCTATGGTTTTCTTTGATGAGTTTTTTCCATAGAAAATCTGGAATTCAATAGATATAATGCAAGAACAAAATATGAATGGGAAAATTTTGTTTTTGCCACTCTAGATTTTGCCATTTTTCCTTATGCCACTCTAGATTTTGACATTTCAGTTTTGCCACTCTTAGCTTTTGACAATTATCATAATTGCCATTCCGTGGAAAATCCAACATAAATTAGAGTGGCAATTGTGATACATTGTCAAAAGCTAGAGTGGAAAAAGTGAAACAAAATTAATTTGCTTTTGCCACATAATGGCAATTGTGATATTTATCAAAAGCTAAGAGTGTCAAAACTAAAATGTCAAAATCTAGAGTGGCATAAGGAAAATTGGCAAAACCTAGAGTGGCGAAAACAAAATTTTCCCAATATGAATTGGTTTGATACAACACTTATAGTAGTGATTTATTTTCTTATACTAACGGATATCACGAAGATTTTGTTGAGTTTTGTGTGATTGAAGTTTTCAAGTTTTGGGTTATCTTACGATGGATGAAGGAATAAGGAGAAGAAGAGCCTAAGCTTGGGGATGCCCCGGCATCCCAAGCTATTATCCAAAAAAGAGCAACCAACTAAGCTTGGGGATGCCCCTGAAGCTATATTTTTATTCGTCACATACTATGTGCTTTGCTTGGAGTGCCTTTTACGATATGAGTATTTGCTTGTTTTATTTTGTGTTTTAAGTCTTGATACCTTGCTAGACACACCTATTTGAGAGATCCAAAATTATGTCATGACTTGTTAGAATTGATCTCTTTGCTTCACTTAAATTTTTTATGAGCTATGGACTTGCTCTAGTGCTTCACTTATATCTTTTTTAGCATGGTGTGCTTAGTATTTTTGAAGAAACTCTCTCTTGCTTCACTTTAATTAATTTGAGATAAAGAAAGAAATATTATGCTCATGATCTTCACTTATATTTGTTTGAGCTTATGAAAAGCAACACATGAAAATTAGTTCCAAAGTGATAGATATCCAAGAAGGATATAATAAAAACTTTCATGAAGATCATTGGAAAAAATAAACTTGATTCTTAGTAAAAGTTTCAAGATATGATGATGTGATATGTAAGTCATGTTGATGAGTAATTATGCTTTAGTAAGAATATTGGTGTTAAGGTTTGTGATTCCCAATGCAAGCATGAAAGTCAATAGTCATGCAATGAAATTATATACTACTTATGGTGCATTATTCAGTGTTAATTATGCTTAATGCTTGCTTATGAGATTATATGTTTTTTGCTAGCCTTTATTTTGCACTAAGTATGATCTCTACTTGTGCATCCAGAAACCTTTAAACCAGTTTCGCCACATGAGTCCAGTATATCTACCTATATGCGGTATTCTTTTGCCGTTATAAAAAAATTTCCATGTGCCATCTCTAATTTTCAAAATAAACTTCTCTTTTGTGTTTTTGTTTCGCTCGCGGGACGGTGAGGGGTGGCTAATATTTTCCATGCTAGATGTGTTATTCTCATGATGAGTGTTTATTCACTTGTGATTGCACAAGAGTAAGGCAAACGTATTAGGGATGCCCAGTCCCGAAATGAAAAAATGAATTTACTTTATGTTGTCAAATAATAAATTCCTTGGAAACTGTTGGTATGGAAGGCAGCCGTGGATACGGTTAGCCATGGAAAGTGAAAGTATGCTAGAAAAGGAATAAACTTTATTTTCTGTTTGGGAACCACCTATGATATATTTAGCATGGAAAGTGTTGGGAACTCTAAGTCGCTTTCGTTGGTGGGATGGATACACCTCCCAAAATGTTTTTATCTCTAAGTTTTTTCGCTTTGAGCTCAGGCACCTCTACAAATCCCTACTTCCCTCTATGAAGGGCCTTTCTTTTACTTTATGCAATTTTTATTTTTGAATTTGAGTCTCCATCTTCTCTTATAAAAGCACCAACTAGGAGGCAATATGATCGTACTTGAGCATTGGGTGTAGCTAATATGCGAGTGTGTTTCATGAATGTATCAATGGTTGAGCATGATGGGCTAGGGATAACTTATTTTAGCATTGATATTTTGAAAGACATGGTATCTTGTTGATATGCTTGAGTATTTAAATTATCATGTCAAAACTGGACTATTGCTTTGAACAATACAAAAGTCCAAATGTCCATGCTATAAAGAAAAGAATATGGTATGACATGTTAGGCAGCATTCCACATCGAAAATTCTGTTTTTATCACTTCCCTACTTGACGACGAGTAGGAGTTAAGCTTGGGGATGCTGATACGTCTCCAACGTATCTATAATTTTTGATTGTTCCATGCTATTATATTATCAATCTTGGATGTTTTATAATCATTTTATAGTCATTTTATATCATTTTTGGTACTAACCTATTGACATAGTGCCAAGTGCTAGTTGCTGTTTTTTGCATGTTTTTTACATCACAGAAAATCAATACCAAACGGTGTCCAAATGCAACAAAACTTTAGGGAGATTTTATTTGGACCAGAAGGAACATAATAGGCCCTGGCTGCACCTGGGGGTGCTCCGAGGAGAGCGCAACCCACCAGGGCGCACCAGGAGGCCTAGACGCACCATTGTGGGTTGTGCCCACCTCGGGGTGCCTCCCGGACCGCCTCTCTGCTCTATAAATACCCCAATATTCCCAAAACCCTAGGCCCGTCGATGAAATATTGATCCAGCCGCCGTAGAGTCCAGAACCACCATATCCAATCTGGACACCATCTCGATGAAGGAAATATGCCCTAGAGGCAATAATAAAGTTATTATTTATTTCCTTATATCATGATAAATGTTTATTATTCATGCTAGAATTATATTAATCGGAAACATGATACATGTGTGAATACATAGACAAACAGAGTGTCACTAGTATGCCTCTACTTGACTATCTCATTGATCAAAGATGGTTATGTTTCCTAACCATAGACATGAGTTGTCATTTGATAAACATGGTCACATCATTAGGAGAATGATGTGATTAACTTTACCAATTTCATCAGCTTAGCACTTGATCGTTTTAGTTTACTGCTTTTGCTTTCTTCATGACTTATACATGTTCCTATGACTATGAGATTATGTAACTCCCGATTACCGGAGGAACACTTTGTGTTCTACCAAACATCACAATGTAACTGTGTGATTATAAAGGTGCTCTACAGGTGTCTCCGATGGTAAATGTTGAGTTGGCATAGATCAAGATTAGGATTTGTCACTCCGATTGTCGGAGAGGTATCTCTGGGCCCACTCGGTAATGCACATCAGTATAAGCCTTGCAAGCATTGTAACTAATGGGTTAGTTGTGGGATGATGCATTACAAAACGAGTAAAGAGACTTGCTGGTAACGAGATTGAACTAGGTATTGAGATACCGATGATCGAATCTCGGGCAAGTAACATACCGACGACAAAGGGCACAACGTATGATGTTATGCGGTTTGACCGATAAAGATCTTCGTAGAATATGTGGGAGCCAATATGAAAATCCAGGTTCCGCTATTGGTTATTGACCAGAGATGTATCTCGGTCATGTCTACATAGTTCTCGAACCTGTAGGGTCCGCACACTTAAAGTTCAATGACGATTGGTATTATGAGTTTTTGTGTTTTGATGTACCGAAGGTAGTTCGGAGTCTCGGATATGATCATGGACATGACGAGGAGTCTCGAAATGGTCAAGACATAAAGATTGATATATTGGACGACTATATTTGGACACCGTAAGTGTTCCGGGTGATTTCGGAGAAAACCGGAGTGCCGGAGGGTTACCGGAACCCCCCGGGAGAAATAATGGGCCTTATGGGCCTTAGTGGATAGGGAGAGAGGGCTGGCCTAGGGCAGGCCTCAGCCCACCTTTCCTTCTCCCTCTCCCCTTCCTTTCCCCCTCCTAGTAGGAGTAGGAAAGAGGGGAGTCCTACTCCTACTAGGAGGAGGACTCCTCCTCCTGGCACACCAGAGAGGGTCGGCCGGCCTCCCCCCTTGCTCCTTTATATACAGGGGCGGGGGGCACCTCTAGACACACAAGTTGATCATTGATCCTTTAGCCGTTTGTGGTGCCCCCCTCCACCATAATCCACCTCGATCATATCGTAGCGGTGCTTAGGCGAAGCCCTGTGTCGGTAGCAACATCATCACCGTCAACACGCCATCGTGCTGATAGAACTCTCCCGTGAAGCTCTGCTGGATCAGAGTTTGTGGGACATCATCGAGCTGAACATGTGCTGAACTTGGAGGTGCCGCGCATTTGGTACTTGGATCGGTCGGATCATGAAGACATTCGACTACATAAACCACGTTCTCATAACGCTTCCGCTTACGGTCTACGAGGGTACATGGACGATTCTCTTCCCAATCGTTGCTATGCATCACCATGATCTTGCGTGTGCGTAGGAATTTTTTTTGAAATTACTACGTTCCCCAACACTCGGATGGGGTTCACCACCTCCATTGGTGCCTCTCCGATGATGCGTGAGTAGTTCTATGTAGACCTTCAGGTCCATAGTTAGTATCTAGATGGCTTCCTCTCTCTCTCTCTTGATTCTCAATACAATGATCTCTTGGAGATCCATGTGATGTAACTCTTTTTTCGCTGTGTTTGTTGGGGTCTGATCATAAACTCAAAGTTCATCAGATCCCAAAAAACACACCGCAAAAAGAGTTACATCAAATAGATCTCAAAGAGACCACTGTATTGAGAATCAAAAGGGAGAGAGAAATCCATCTAGCTACTAACCACGGATCTGTAGGTCTGCAATGAACTACTCACGCATCATCGGAGAGGCACCAATGAGGATGATGAAACCCTTCGTGATGGTGTCTAGATTGGATCTTTGGTTTCTGGAACTTGCGGCAGCTGGAATTATGTTTCGTCGACTCCCCCAGGGTTTTTGGATTTTCAGGGTACTTATAGAGCAAAGAGGCGGTGCGTGAGGCGGCCGAGGTGGGCACAACCCACCAGGGCGTGCCTGGGCCCCCAGGCACACCCAGGTGGGTTGTGCTCCCCTCGAAGCCCCCCTCTGGTACTTCCTTGGCCCAACTTGTGTCTTCTGGTCCATAAAAACTCTCTAGAAAGTTTCGCGGCGTTTGGACTCCGTTTGGTATTGATTTTTTGCGAAACAAAACACAAGCAAAAAAGCAACAGACACTGGGCACTATGTCAATAGGTTAGTCCCCAAAAATGATATAAAGTTGCTATAAAATGATTGTAAAACATGCAAGAATGATAATATAACAGCATGGAACAATAAAAAAAATTATAGATACATTGGAGACGTAACAACATCCCCAAGCTTAATTCCTGCTCGTCCTCAAGTAGGTAAATGATAAAAACAAAAATTTGATGTGGAATGCTGCCTATCATGTCCATCACATATTATTTTCTTTTGTAGCATGGACATTTGGACTTTAATATGATTCAAAGCAATAGTCTAGTTTTGACATGAAGACTTCAATACTCAAGCATGTCAACAAGCAACTATGTCTTTCAAAATATCAACACTAAAGCAAGTTATCCCTAGCCCATTATGCTCAATCATTGTTCCATTCATGAAACACACTCACATATTAGCTACACCCAATGCTCAAGTACGATCATAGTGACCCTTAGTTTGTGTTTTATAAGAGAAGATGGAGACTCAAGAAAATAAAAATTGCATAAAGTGAAAAGAAAGGCCCTTTGCAGAGGGAAGTTGGGATCTGTAGAGGTGCTAGAGCTCAAAGCGAAAAAGATAGAGATAAAACTTTTTGGGTGGCATGCCTTTCCTGTCAACGAAAATGATCGATTAGTTCCCAATACTCTCCATGCTAGATATATCATAGGCGGTTCCCAAATAGAAAATAAAGTTTATTCCTTTTTCCACCATACTTTCACATTCCACGGCTAACCGAATCCATGGGTAACGTCCATACCAACACTTTCCAAGGAATTTATTATTTGACAACATAAAGTAAATTCATTTTTCATTTCGGGACTGGGCATCCCTAATACCTTTGTTGTACTCTCATGCAATGACAAGTGAATAAACACTCATCTTGAGAATAACATATCTAGCATGAAAAAATATCAGCCACCCCCTACTGTTTCATGAGCGGTACGAGCACACAAAAATGAATTTATTTTGAAGATTAGAGATGGCACATACAAATTTGCTTTAGAACTGCACGGAAATACCACATATAGGTAGGTATAGTGGACTCATATGGCAAAAACTAGGTTTAAGGATTTTGGATGCACAAGTTGTAATCCCACTTAGTACAAGTGAAGGCTAGCGAAAGATTGAGCAGCATCCAACCAAGAAACTAAAAATCTCATAAGCAAGAATTAAGCATAACTAACACCGAATAATGCACCACAAGTAGGATGTAATTCCATTGCATAACTATTGACTTTCGTGCTTGCATAAGGAATCACAGACCTTAACATCAATATTCTTACTAAACCATAATTACTCATCAACATGACTCACATATTATATCAATCATACTGCAAAACTATTACAAAGAATCAAGTTTATTTTGTCCAATGATATTCATGAAAGTTTTTATTATATCCCTCTCGAATATCTATCACGTTGGGACTAATTTGATATGTTGTTTTTATAGCTCAAACAAATCTAAGTGAAGAACATGAGCATAAATTTTTTCTTCTCTAGAAATAATTTAAGTGAAGCATGAGAGAATTTCTTCAAAATTTTACTAACTCTCAAATAAATCTAAGTGAAGCATGAGAGCATTTCTTCAAAAATATTAAAGCACACCGTGCTCAAAAAGATATAAGTGAAGCACTAGAGCAATTCCATAGCTCAAAAAGATTTAAGTGAAGCACATAGAGCAATTCTAACAAATCATAGCATAATTTTAGCTCTCTCAAATAGGTGTGTCCAGCAAGGATAGATGACATAAAATAAAAAAAAAGCAAAGACTCATACAATACGCTCCAAGCAAAACTCATGACGTGTGATGAATAAAAATATAGCTCCAAGTAAAATACTGATGATCGTTAGAAGAAAGAGGGGATGCCACTCGGGGGGCATCCCCAAGCTTAATTGCTTCTTCCTCTTTGGATAATAACCTGGGTGCCATGGGCATCTCCAAGATTATGCTCTTCTTACTCCTTATTCCTTCATCCATCGTGATCTCACTCAAAACTTGAAAACTTCAATCACACAAAATTCAACAAAACCTTCATTAGATTTGTTAGTATAACAAAGCAAATCACTACTCTAAGTAGTGCTGCAAACCCATTCATATTTTATTTTTGCGTTATATCTACTGCATTCCAACTTTAGCATGGCTTATACCCTCCAATACAAACCATAGATTCATCAAAATAAGCACACAACGCAAAGAAAACGGAATCTGTCAAAAACAGAAGAGTCTGTAGCAATCTGAAAACTTAGAATACTTCCTTAACTCCAATTTTTTTGGAAAATTAGGACGACATTTGAAATTTGTACATAAATGTTGTGTATAAAAACAGGATTTTATCGCGCTTCTATGATAAACTAAAATTGTTTTACTGGGCGCAAAAGTTTCTGTTTTTTAACAAGATCAAATCAACTATCACCCAACATGATCCCAAAGGCTTTGGTTGGCGCAAACACTAATTAAAACATAAAAGCACAATCATAACAGTGGCATAATTGTGCAAACACTCAAGAACATAAGAAAAAAATACAAAAATAAATTTTATTTATTGGGTTGCCTCCCAACAAGTGCTATCGTTTTATGCCCCTAGCTAGGCATAAGATTTCAATGATGCTCACTTGAAAGATAGTAATTGAAACACGAAGAGAGCATCATGTAGCATGTGAAAAACAAGTCTAAGTCTAACATACTTCCTATACATAGGCATTTTATAAGCAAACAAGTTATCAAGGCATGCAAAAACTAGCATATGCAAGGAAAAAGAAAGAAGCAAAAGCAATCTCAACATAACGAGAGGTAATTTAGTGACATGAAAATTTCTACCATAATATTTTCCTCTCTCATAATAATTATATGTGGGATCATATTCAAATTCAACAATATAGCTATCACATAACATATTTTCTACATGATCCACATGAATGCAAAGTTGACACTCTTCCAATATAGTGGGATTATCATCAAATAAAGTCATGACATCTCCAAACCCACTTTTATGAAATAATTCACAAGGTTGATAATTCTCCAAAGTAGTGGGATCATTAATACCTAAAGTTGACACTCTTCCAAACCCACTTTCAATACTATTGCAAACATAGTTACCAATATCATATTCATCATGAGGCATAAACAAATTTTCAAGATCATAAGAAGAATCACGCCAATCATGATCATTGCAATAAGTGCTGGACATAGCAAACTTAGCATCCCCAAGCTTGGGGTTTTGCACATCGTTAGCACAATTGTTATTAACAAAACAATTAATAACATAATTGCAATCCTGCTTTTCATTCAAGGGGCTATAAAGTGTGGGTGCAATAGCAATAATTTCATGTTTAACATAAGGAACTATAGCAAGTTCATCTCCATAAGCATCATTAATATTGGCATCAAGGCCACAAGAATCGCAAGCATCATGTTCATGAAGAGGGGATAATTCAATCAAATCAATGGAATCATAATTATCCATAGCTTCATGCATATCATTATTTTCTTCCAAAGCAGAGGACATTCTCTCAATAAATTCTTTAACATAGGCATTATGAGCATAATTTTCATAGCAATATTTAAGTATGTCAAAATTTTCAGATTTGTAGAGATTAATATCATACTTTTCAATCAAACAAGCAACTTCATCAACACCCTTAAAAGCAACAAATTCTTCATTTTGATCAATATCATAGTAACTATAAATTTCCTTGGAATAAGAAGATAAGATTTCATTGTCATTAAACTCACATAGATAGGGGAGGTGTTTTTTAGGGTTCTTAGAGCAACAAGTAAAATCACAAATTTCACAAATATTCCAAGCGTAGCATAGCAAACAATTTTTTTGATTCCATAAGAGCTTCACTTTTTCAAACAAACGATGACGCGCAAAATGAGCATGATCATCTAATAATTTTCCCTCAACTAAACTAGTTGGAGTTTCAGCACGAGCACATATGGATCGAAGATTATCCAGGTACAACACTTCGAGTGGATCCATATAATAAAATTTTAGCAAGCAAAGATGCAAGCAAAATAGGAGAACATAAGATCAAACGAGAAAAGGGCGAACGAAAAAGAGGGCCAATAAAACGGCAAATTTTAGTGAAGTGGGGTTGATGAAATCGAGAGGCAAATGGAAAATAATGTAAATTGCAAGGAGATGAGATTTGCGATTAGGAACCTGGTAGATGTTGATGATGTCTCCTCGGCAACGGCGCCAGAAATTCCTTTTGATGTCGCTTGAACTACGTCAGTATTTCCCCAAAGAGGGAGGGATGATGCAGCACATCTACGGTAGGTATTCCCCCCAGTGATGAGACCAAGGTTATCGAACCAGTAGGAGAACCAAGCAACACTATGTAAACAGTACATGCACACAAAGAACAAATACTTGCAACCCGACGTGTTAAAGGGTTGTCAATCCCTTTCGGGTAACGGCGCTAGAAATTGTCAAGTTAACGGGATAAAATTGTGATAGATTGGATAAATAGATCTCGAATAAAAGATGTGAATAAAATATATTTTGGGGTTTTTGGAATAATATACCTAAAAATAAAAGCGAATAGAAATAGATCTCAAAGGAAAATAATAGATTGAAAAGCAAATATGATAAAGAAGAGACCCAAGGGCCGTAGATTTCACTAGTGGCTTCTCTCGAGAAATATAGCATACGGTGGGTAAACAAATCACTGTTGGGCAATTGATAGAACTTCAAATAATTATGACGATATCCAAGCAATGATCATTATATAGGCATCACGTCCAAGAATGATGACATGATGTAGACAAGATCTATTCATGTAGGAATGGACCCTATCTTGTTATCCTTAATAGCAACGATCAATACATGTCTTGCTGCCCTTCTGTCACTTGGAAAGAACACCGCACGATCGAACCCATCACAAAGCACCTCTTCCCATGGCAAGAAAAATCGATCTAGTCAGCCTAACTAAACCAAAGATTCGAAGAAGAAATACGAGGCTATAAGTAATCATGCATATAAGAGATCAAAAGTCAAATAACTTTCATGGATAAAATAGATTTGATCGTAAACTCAAAGTTCATCAGATCCCAAGAAACACACCACAAAAAGAGTTACATTAAATAGATCTCCATGAGACCATTGTATTGAGAATCAAAAGAGAGAGAGGAAGACATCTAGCTACTAACTACGGACCCATAGGTCTACAATGAACTAATCACGCATCATCGGAGAGGCACCAAGGAGGATGATGAACCCCTCCGTGATGGTGTCTAGACTGGATCTGTGGTTTACGGAACTTGCGGCGGCTGGAATTGTGTTTCGTCGACTATCCCAGGGTTTTTGGTTTTTCTGGTTATTTATATAGCAAAGAGATGGTGTGGGCGGCGGCCGATGTGGCGACAACCCATCAGGGCACGCCCACGTGGGTTGTGCTCCCCTTGAAGCCCCCCTCTGGTACTTCCTTGGCCCAACTTGTGTCTTCAGGTTCAGAAAAAAATCTCCAAAAATATTTGCTGCATTTGGACACCGTTTGGTATTGATTTTTTTGCGAAGTAAAAACAAGAAAAAAACAACAACTGGCACTGGGCACTATGTCAATAGGTTAGTCCTAAAAATGACATAAAGTTGCTATAAAATAATTGTAAAACATCCAAGAATGTTAATATAACAACATGGAACAATCAAAAATTATAGACACGTTGGAGACGTATTTGTTGGGAGGCAACCCAATGAATAAATTTTATTTTTGCCTCTTTTTTCTTGTTGTTCTTGAGTGTTTGCACAATTATGCTACTGTTATGATTGTGTTTTTTCTGTTTTAATTACTATTTGTGCCAGGTAAAGCCTTTGGGATCATGTTGGGTGATAGTTCATTTGATCTTGTTGAAAAACAGAAACTTTTGCACCAAGTAAAATAATTTTAATAATTCACAGAAGCGTGATAAAATTCTAATTTTTGAACAAAAGATTGATATACAAATTGCCTATGTTGTCCTAATTTTTCAGAAGTTTTGGAGTTATAGAAGTATTCGAAGTTTTTAGATAGCTACAAACTGTTCTAATTTTGGCAAGTTATGTTTTCTTTGCGTTGTGTGCTTATTTTGATGAATCTATGGACTTTATCGTGGGTTATAAGCCATAGTAAAGTTGGAATACAGTAGATATAAAGAAAAAATAAAACATGAATGGGTTTGCAACAGTACTTAGAGTAGTGATTTGCTTTGTTATATTAACAGATCTCACGAAGGTTTTATTGATTTTTGTGTGATTGAAGTTTTCAAGTTTTGGGTGAGATCACGATGGATGAAGGAATAAGGAGTAAGAAGAGTCTAAGCTTGGGGATGCCCCATGGCACCCCAAGTTATTATCCAAAGAGGAACAAGCAACTAAGCTTGGGGATGCCCCGAGTGGCATCCCCTCTTTCTTCTAACGACCATCTGTATTTTACTTGGAGCTCTTGCTTCACTTAGATTTATTTAAGAGTTAGTAAAATGTGGAAGAAATCCTCTCATGCTTCATTTATATTATTTTGAGAGAAGAAACTTTTTATGCTCATGTTCTTCACTTAGATTTGTTTGAGCTTATCAAAAGCAATATATGAAAATTAGTCCCAAAGTGATAGATATTCAAGAGGGATATAATAAAAACGTTCATGAAGATCATTGGACAAAATAAACTTGATTCCTTGTAATAGTTTTGCGATATGTTGATAGTGATATGTGAGTCATGTTGGTAAGTTATTGTGCTTTAGTAAGAATATCGGTGTTAAGGTTTGTGATTCCCTATGCAAGCACGGAAGTCAATAGGTATGCAATGAAATTACATCCTACTTGTGGTGCATTATTCGGTGTTAGTTATGCTTAATGCGCGCTTATGTGAATTTTCGTTTCTTGGTTGGATGCTTCTCAATCTTTTTGCTAGCCTTCACTTGTACTAAGTAGAAATACTACTTGTGTGCATCCAAAATCCTTAAACCCAGTTTTTCCATATGAGTCCACCATATCTACCTAAATGCGGTATTTCCGTGCCATTCTAAGAAAATTTGTATGTGCCTGATGTCGGCTAGGACTACATCGGTATTTCCCCAAAGAGGAAGGGATGATGCAGCATAGCAACAGTAGGTATTTCCCTTAGTGATGAAACGAAGGTTATCGAACCAGTAGGAGAACCAAGCGACACAACGTAAACAACCCCTGCACATAAATAACAACCACTCGCAACACGACGTGTTAAAGGGGTTGTCAATCCCTTTCAGGTAAAGGCGCCAGAAATTGGAGTGTGGACGGGAGAAAGTTGCAATAGATTTTATAAATAGATCACAGATAAAATAAAGTGCAACGAAGTATTTTTGTATTTTTGGTTTAATAGATCTGAAAATAAATGCAAAGGAAAAGTAGATCGCGAAGGCAAATATATGAGAAAGAGACCCGAGGGTCGTAGGTTTCACTAGTGGCTTCTCTAGAGAAAAATAGCAAACGATGGGTGAACAAATTACTATTGGGCAATTGATAGAACTTCAAATAATCATGACGATATCCAAGCAATGATCATTATATAGGCATCATGTAACATCCCAAATTTTTAATTTGCAATGTTATACATTAGATCATCATGCATATCATATTTTATTTTGCATTTTGGTTGATCCTAGAAATTCTACGCAACTCAATGACCCACGGAGAGAGTTGGGGATTTCGTTATTTCCATATTTGAGTTCTCTCAAATTTTGAGAATAGGATCATTTGATTTTATTTATTTTATCATCAATTATTTCTACTACAAAAATATGAGAGAGGGAATAAAATGACTTTCTCAAAATAAAGAAATATTGAGGATTTAATAATAAAATCAAATAAGATTTTTTTCGGAGTTTTTCGGTGTTTTATTTGAATTTAGGAAAAAAGTGCGTTTTTAAAAATTGCATTTAGGGCCCAAATAAATGTTCACCTTGTGCGGCTTGATTTTAGAAGCTCGTGAAAATTTATTTTGGAATTTTTGGAGTTCGTTTAGTATTTATTTTTATTTTTCTTCCGAGTGGAATAATTAAAAAAACAAACCGACTTCGGGCCGTACCCGAGCGGGACACCGCCCGGGGGCAGCCTTTAAATAGCGCCGCCCCAAGCCGCCCCAGCCCATCAGCCCCGCCTCGATCCACGCACGCCGCCGGAGCCGCTGCCGCCGACGATTCCGCCGCCCGAGGTTCGTCACGCCTCGTTTTCCGTGCTGGAAAAAAGAGAGAAAAAAAAATTTGGCGTTCGTCGTTTTTCTTTTTCTCGGATTAAATCCGCGATTTTTCTGATCGCGATTCCTGATCCGATTTTCGTTTTAGTTTAACTTTTCGCTCGTTTATCGGAATCAGACGATTCAAGCGCCTAGAGTTTCGTCTCGAAACCCTCTATCCGTTTAACCAACTTAAACAAGATTTTGCTAATGTAAAATTTGCCCTAGATCCAGATTACTAGAAGGAAGTTGTTTTCTTTCGCCGTTTGACTTTCGTTGCTTCGTTCGATTTGATTCTTTTTGCCAACCGGAGTTCTTAAGTTGAACCTTCTAGTTAGATCTCTTATTTGAGTTTTACCTGTGCATTATATGAGTACTTATAGTATGCTTTTTTTTGTTTGTGATAGAATACCCGGAGTACGCCGCATGTTACTTCGAATCGTTAGGTTTCGCGGATCATCAGCAAGGCAAGTAACACTTTGATCATACCTTTTCTACTACCCAGTTTTATTGCATTAGATCAATCCTCACACATTGCATGATTAGGATCTAATTAAATTGTGGGATGGGAAGTAGATGAGGTAGTACCTATTACCTATTTATTATCAAACCTTTGGGAGTTAATTCTACATTTGCTTATTATGCCATGCTATGCTAGTAGACGTGGATTGGGTGAGTGATATCCATGACAGATGTGAGATTGTTAATTAATGGTTTATCTAAGGTGGCAACTTAAACACACATCTAGGTGGATTGAGGCACCTGGGTATTCCAGGACTTGCCTGTTTTCTTTTGGACCGCCACCCAGGGTCAAAGGGATCATGAGACTATTCATACTAGAAACTTCCGTGTGCAGCCAGAAGCTATTATGGGCTCTAGCATAGTTGACTAAGTTGTGCAAACTCTTACAGTGGTAGACTAGCAGATGTAGGGGATGTAGGTGGTACGGTCTACCCGATCGTATGGTGCTAGCGCTTCTGAAAGACTATGTCTCGGTCATCCGTCTTCTCAAACACCATGTAGTGCGAGAAACCAAACGGAGGCGATCGAGTCTTGTGGGGAAAAGTGCGCAAACCTCTGCAGAGTGTAATAAACTAATCATGGTTAGCCGTGTCCCCGGTTATGGACATCTTGAGTATCTAGTACTTGGATTTTCATGTGAATCTCAACATGTTACTCTAAAATTAATTTTATTGGGTTATGTTTAATGATGATGCTTAATTGGGATTGAGAATGCTGTCAACCATTCTCTGTTTAACAACCACCATTATAGTAATTAAATCTATTCCTTTGAAGTAGGGAAAAATTGGCTTTACACAAAACTGTAACCATAGAGCTTTCCACCAGCCAAATATGCATATAGTATAGCTGTTTCATTCCATTACTCTCTATGTGTTACATTGCTAGCATATTCCATGTGCTGACCCATTTTCGGGCTGCAACGTTAATGTTGCAGACTTTTCAGACAATGATTAAGGAGTTTTTAGGTCGTGGTTCTATACTCAGTGATGCCGTTGGAGTTGATGGACTCACTTATCTTCCAAGCCTTCCGCGTTATCGTTATTAGATGGCCCTAAGCCATACTTATTGTAATAAGTTCTGTATGGAGACACTCGATGTAATAAGTGTGTGATTGCTACTCTGCTATAAATCCTCCAAGTACTGTGTGGTGTCAGCATTACTGATCCAGGGATGACACCGGAGCATAGAGATCAGACTGTTTGAGGTCTGGTCGCTGCAGAGATGGTATCAGACCACACAATGACTGTAGGACACGACCACTAAGTTAGAGACCTAGAACACTATTCACTCTCTTCTCTTCTGACCTCTCATCTTTTCTACTCTTTCGGATGGCGGATGCAAGGAACAAGTTCACGCAATCGGATGAAGATACACCCTTTGGACAACACTTGAAGGAAGTCACTAGATACCTGAACATAGGAGTGCCAAGCTTCATCGGAACCTACAACGCCACTTTACCTGAAGAAGAGCGCTGGATGATTCAAGTTCAAGTTCCAGGAAGGATAGATCAATTGCAGCTTTTATCCAGGAGTTAAACCAGCACATTCGACGACAAGAGAACCAGATGTGCGCCGACATGATAGACCTGAAGAAGGCAAAGACTAGAATCAAGGAACTGGAGGAAGAACTCAAGGCTACACGTGAAGATTATGAAGAGGAAATTGAAGTATTGGTGGAGAAGAATGACGACCTGATCAAGAAGATTGGAATATTTATGGGAGACCCTACGCCAGTAGATGAAGACGAAGAACCCTAGGAAATTAGCCCGGAAGACTACATCATCATCGACGGCACCGACTCAGAAGCAGATAGTAGCGATGATGACTATATTGATGAAGCTGGAGAAGATATTATGGAGTCAAGGACCGAAGAATATTTCTAGTAGACCACCTCATCAGTAGTAGTAGTCCACCATGTAAATATAGTAGTCCGAGCACTTCTGTGATAGATAGATCAATTGTATGCCCTTGTTTGATTGATTGAAGTGAATTGTTTGTTTTGCCTCATGTGCATATGGGTAGTGTTTTCTCTTTAGACCCCCTCTATTCTTATATCTCATCTTTTCTAAACCATCAGATGCCTCCGAGACGTGACCCCGGATTTGCCTTCCCACCGGAGCTCACCCAGTTGATCCAGCAGCAGAACACATTGATGCAGTTACTAGTCCAGAATCAGAATCAGGGGAACAACAACAACAACCCACCACCACCACCACCTGTTGACCACTTAGCCCGTTTTCTTAGGCTGAATCCGCCGGTGTTTTCCAGTAGCACCGAGCCGATAGTAGCAGATGATTGGCTCCGCAAGATAGCTAGGGAGTTGACTACAGCAGGATGCACAGATGCGGAGAAGGTGAAGTTTGCCGCACATCAGTTAGAAGGACCCACAGCATCATGGTGGGAGAATTTCACAGCCACTTTCCCTGTAGACACTGTCACATGGGACCAGTTTCAGCAGGCTTTTCATACTGCACATCTTTCAGCAGGAGCTATGGCCACGAAGAAGCGTGAGTTTCGCAACTTGCGCCAAGGAGGAAGGACAGTTGGCCAGTATGTGGAGGAATTTAGTAAGCTAGCACGTTATGCCCCAGATGACGTCGCTACGGATGCAGCAAAGCAGGAGAAGTTTTTGGAAGGACTGAATGATGAGCTGAGCATGCAGTTGATGGTAGCAACCTTCAACAACTACCAGGAGTTGGTAGATCGTGCTCTTATGATTGAAGGGAAGCAACAGCAAATTGAGAATCGCAAGAGGAAGTATGGACAAGGAAAGTACAATTCAGGAGCTCAGCAGAAGCCACGTTTTACCCCTAGACCGAGAGGACATTTTCAGCATACCCATGGAGTAGGTAGCTCACACAATCACAATGGCACCAAGAATAGAAATGGCAATGGAGGAAGCAACGGCCAGAACTGCACCAACTCCTCAACCCCAGCTAAGAAGGACTTGAGCCAAGTCACTTGCTTTAAGTGTTCGAAGACAGGACATTATACAAATGAATGTCCTGAATTGCAAAATGGAAATAGCAATGGAAGTTCTGGGAAGAAGCCGAACCCTTTCAACAGGGGACAGGTGAACCACGTTAGCATGGAGGAGGTTGAAGCTCAGCCCGATGCAGTAATAGGTAAGTTTTTGGTTAAGTCATTTACTGCACTCGTTCTTTTTGATACTGGCGCATCGCATTCATACATCTCAAGGGGATTTGTGGATAAGTATAACCTATCAACCCAAGCCCTTAGGTCACCCATGTTAGTAACCTCGCCCGGAGCAGAGTATGTGGCTAGTCTATGGTGTGATCGGTTACCATTAAGGATTGGTAACTATGTTTTTCCCTCAGACCTAATAGTATTGGAATCTCAAGGATTGGATGTGATATTAGGCATGGATTGGTTATCAAAGTATGAAGGGAATATTGAGTGTGCTAGTAAGACAATTTTGCTTACCGCCCCAGAAGGGAGAAGGATCAAGTATGTATCCCGGCATGTGCCAAAGAGGACTCAAGTAAATTGCCTAACAGGAGTTGTGCAGGAGGAAGTACCAGTGGTAAGGGATTTTCCTGATGTATTTCCAGAAGAGTTGCCAGGCATGCCACCGGATAGAGATATTGAGTTTTTGATTGAGCTATTGCCAGGCACAGGTCCAATATCAAAGAGACCATATAGGATGCCAGCAAAGGATTTGGTGGAAACTAAGAAGCAAATTAAGGAGTTACTGGATAAAGGATATATCCGCCCAAGTTCTTCACCTTGGGGATCGCCAGTACTTCTGGTGGAGAAGAAAGATGGATCGTTAAGGATGGTTGTTGATTATTGAGGATTGAATAAAGTAACAATCAAGAACAAGTACCCACTACCAATGATCAACGATCTGTTTGATTGATTGCAAGGAGCTAAGGTATTTTCCAAGATCGATCTGCGATTAGGATACCACCAGTTGAAGATTCGAGAATAGGATATTCCTAAGACAGCTTTTACCACCAGGTATGGGCTGTATGAGTATACCGTTATGTCATTTGGTATGACTAACACACCTGCCTATTTTATGAACATGATGAACAAAGTGTTTATGGAGTTTTTGGATAAGTTCGTCGTAGTGTTCATTGATGATATCCTGGTTTATTCGAAGAATGAAGAGGAACATAAGGAGCATTTGCGCTTGGGACTTGGAAAGCTCAGAGAACATCAATTATATGCCAAGTTCAGCAAATGTGAGTTTTGGTTGAAGGAAGTAGGATTCCTCGGACATGTTATATCTGGAGAAGGTATAGCAGTAGATCCCGCTAAAGTTGAAACCGTGACCAAGTGGGAAGCCCCAACAACAGTTGGAGAGATCCGGAGTTTTCTTGGACTCGCAGGATACTATCGGAGATTTATTGAGAATTTCTCAAAGATTGCAAAGCCTATGACTGAGTTGTTGAAGAAAGATACCAAGTTCATATGGACGGAGGAATGTGAGGCTAGTTTCCAGGAGTTGAAGAAACGTTTGGTTACCTCACCAGTGTTGATTTTGCCAGACCAGACCAAAGATTATGAGGTGTATTGCGACGCTTCACATCGAGGATTGGGAGCAGTGCTTATGCAGGAAGGGAGAGTTGTTTCATATGCCTCAACACAACTGAAGCCTCATGAGTTGAATTATGCTATGCATGATCTGGAGTTAGCAGCCGTAGTGCATGCTTTGAAAACATGGAGACATTTTCTCATTGGAAACCATTGTGAGGTGTACACGGATCATAAGAGTTTGAAGTACATCTTCACACAGAAGGAGTTGAATCTCAGACAAAGGAGATGGTTGGAGCTTATCAAGGATTATGATATGAAATTGCATTATCACCCCGGAAAGGCTAATGTAGTAGCTGACGCATTAAGCCGTAAGAGCCATGTCAATACGTTAATGACGGGAGAAATACCCAAGGAGTTAGCAGATAATCTTCGTGAACTATGTTTGGAAATAGTTCTGAGAGGCTATGTAGCAGCATTTGAGATTCAGTCAACCTTGATGGATAAAATCAGGGAAGCTCAGAAAGCTGACAAAGAGATTGCCGCTATAAAGGAGAAACTGAGCAAAGGAAAAGCTAAAGGATTTCGTGAGGATGAGCATGACACCCTATGGTTTGAAGACCGTGTTTACGTGCCCAATGACCCGGAGATCAGGAAGTTGATACTACAAGAGGCACATGACTCACCGTATTCAATTCACCCAGGAAATACCAAGATGTATCTGGATTTGAAGGATATTTTCTGGTGGACCGGAATGAAGAAGGATATTGCGGAGTATGTAGTAGTTTGTGATGTATGCCAGAGAGTAAAGGCAGAGCATCAGAAGCCAGCAGGATTGTTACAACCATTGCCAATACCCGAATGGAAGTGGGATAAGCTAGGCATGGATTTTATCATGGGATTACCCAGGACTCATTCAGGCTATGATTAGATTTGGGTTGTAGTTGATCGATTGACGAAAGTAGCTCATTTCATCCCAGTAAAGACCACTTACACCAGTGCTAAGTTGGCAAAGATATACATGACCAGGATCGTATGTTTGCATGGAGTTCCAAGGAGTATAGTATCAGACAGAGGAACCCAGTTTATCTCAAAGTTCTGGAAGCAGTTGCACGAAACTTTGCGAACTAGGCTAGAATTCAGTATAGCTTTTCATCCACAGACAGATGGACAGACCGAGAGAGTCAATCAGATTTTGGAGGATATGCTGAGGGCTTGTGCGCTAGATTATGGATCTAGTTGGGACGATAATTTGCCATATGCAGAGTTCTCTTACAACAACAGTTACCAAACCAGTTTAAAGATGGCCCCTTTTGAAGCCTTGTACGGAAGGAGGTGCAGGACACTGTTGTCATGGGACGAATTTGGAGACCTCCAGTTGTTTGGACCTGACTTGATTAAAGAGTCTGAATAGAAGGTGAAGTTGATTCGCGATAGGCTCAAGGTAGCCCAGTCCAGACAGAAAAGTTATGCAGATTCTAAACGAAAGGAGACAGTTTACGAAGTCGGAGATAGGGCTTATCTTCGAGTATCTCCACTTCGGGGAACAAAGCGTTTTGGAGTTAAAGGGAAGTTAGCACCACAATTTGTAGGACCATACCGAGTTTTGGAGCGTATGGGAGAAGTGGCCTACAAGTTGGAATTGCCCGAAGGATTGTTAGGAGTACATGATGTGTTCCACGTTTCCCAGTTGAAGAAGTGTCACGCGGAGATGGCTGACATACCGTTGAGAGACACAGTGCCATTGGAAACTATTCAGTTGGATAACGATTTGACGTACAAGGAGAAACCAATTAAGATCCTCGAGTTTGCCAGTCGAGTCACTCACAGCAAGGTTATCAAGTTTTGCAAAGTTCAGTGGAGCCACCACACGGAGGATGAAGCCACCTAGGAGCAAGAGGAAGATTTGCTCAAAGACCACCCTCACCTATTTTCTAGCCAACCCGAATCTCGAGGGCGAGATTCATCTTAAGGGGGGTAGGTTTGTAACATCCCAAATTTTCAATTTGGAATGTTATACATTAGATCATCATGCATATCATATTTTATTTTGCATTTTGGTTGATCCTAGAAATTCTATGCAACTCAATGACCCACGAAGAGAGTTGGGGATTTCGTTATTTTCATATTTGAGTTCTCTCAAATTTTGAAAATAGGATCATTTGATTTTATTTATTTTATCATCAATTATTTCTACTACAAAAATATGAGAGAGAGAATAAAATGACTTTCCCAAAATAAGGAAATATTGAGGATTTAATAATAAAATCAAATAAGATTTTTTTCGGAGTTTTTTGGTGTTTTATTTGAATTTAGGAAAAAAGTGCGTTTTTCAAAATTGCATTTAGGGCCCAAATAAATGTTCACCTTGTGCGGCTTGATTTTAGAAGCCCGTGAAAATTTATTTCGGAAGTTTTGGAGTCTGTTTAGTATTTATTTTTATTTTTCTTCCGAGCGGAATAATTAAAAAAAACGAACCGACTTCGGGCCGTACCCGAGCGGGGCACCGCCCGGGGGCAGCCTTTAAATAGCGCCGCCCCGAGCCACCCCAGCACATCAGCCCCGCCTCGATCCGCGCACGCCGCCGGAGCCGCCGCCGCCGCCGACGATTCCGCCGCCCGAGGTTCGTCGCGCCTTGTTTTCCGTGCCAAAAAAAAGAGAGAAAAAAAGTTCGGCGTTCATTGTTTTTCTTTTTCTCGGATTAAATCCGCGATTTTTCTGATCGCGATTCCTGATCCGATTTTCGTTTTAGTTTAACTTTTCGCTCGTTTATCGGAATCAGACGATTCAAGCGCCTAGAGTTTCGTCTCGAAACCCTCTATCCGTTTAACCAACTTAAACAAGATTTTGCTAATGTAAAATTTGCCCTAGATCTAGATTACTAGAACAAAGTTGTTTTCTTTTGCCGTTTGACTTGTGTTGCTTCATTCGATTTGATTCTATTTGCCAACCGGAGTTCTTAAGTTGAACCTTCTGGTTAGATCTCTTATTTGAGTTTTACCTGTGCATTAGATGAGTACTTATTGTATGCTTGTTTGTTTGTCTGCGATAGACTACCCGGAGTGCGCCGCCTGTTATTTCGAATCGTTAGGTTTCGCGGATCATCAGCAAGGCAAGTAACACTTTGATCATACCTTTTCTACTACCCAGTTTTATTGCATTAGATCAATCCTCACACATTGCATGATTAGGATCTAATTAAATTGTGGGATGGGAAGTAGATGAGGTAGTACCTATTACCTGTTTATTATCAAACCTTTGGGAGTTACTTCTACGTTTGCTTATTATGCCATGCTATGCTAGTACACGTGGATTGGGTGAGTGATATCCATGACAGATGTGAGATTGTTAATTAATGGTTTATCTAAGGTGGCAACTTAAACACACATCTGGGTGGATTGAGGCACCTAGGTATTCCAGGACTTGCCTGTTTTCTTTTGGACTGCCACCCAGGGTCGAAGGGATCATGAGACTATTCATACTAGAAACTTTCGTGTGCAGCCACAAGCTATTATGGGCTCTAGCATAGTTGACTAAGTTGTGCGAACTCTTACAGTGGTAGACTAGCAGATGTAGGGGACGTAGGTGGTACGGTCTACTCGATCGTAAGGTGCTAGCGCTTCTGAAAGACTATGTCTCGGTCATCCGTCTTCTCAAACACCATGTAGTGCGAGAAACCAAACGCAGGCGATCGAGTCTTGTGGGGAAAAGTGCGCAAACCTCTGCAGAGTGTAATAAACTAATCATGGTTAGCCGTGTCCCTGGTTATGGACATCTTGAGTATCTAGTACTTGGATTTTCATGTGAATCTCAACATGTTACTATGAAATTAATTTTGTTGGGTTATGTTTAATGATGATGCTTAATTGGGATTGAGAATGCTGTCAACGATTCTCAATGTTTAACAACCACCATGATAGTAATTAAATCTATTCCTTTGAAGTAGGGAAAAATTGGCTTTACGCAAAACTGTAACCATAGAGCTTTCCACCAGCCAAATATGCATATAGTATAGCTGTTTCATTCCATTACTCTCTATGTGTTACATTGTCAGCATATTCCATGTGCTGGCCCGTTTTCGGGCTGCAACGTTAATGTTGCAGACTTTTCAGACGACGATTAAGGAGTTTTTAGTTCGTGGTTCTATACTCAGTGATGCCGTTGGAGTTGATGGACTCACTTATCTTCTAAGCCTTCCGCTGTTATCGTTATTAGATGGCCTTAAGCCATACTTATTGTAATAAGTTCTCTATGGAGACACTCGATGTAATAAGTGTGTGATTGCTACTCTGCTATAAATCCTCCGAGTACTGTGTGGTGTCAGCATTACTAATCCAGGGATGACACCGGAGCACGGAGATCAGACTGTTTGAGGTCTGGTCGCTGCACATCACGGCCTAGATTAGTAGACCGACTCCTGCCTGCGTCTGCTACCATTACTCCACACATCGACCGCTATCCAGCATGCATCTAGTGTGTTAAGTTCATGGAGAAACGGAGTAATGCAATAATAACGATGACATGATGTAGACAAGATCTATCTATTTAGAGGTAGACCCCATCGTTTTATCCTTAGTAGCAACGATACCTACGTGTCGGTTCCCCTTCTGTCACTTGGATCAAGCATCGTAAGATCGAAGCCACTACAAAGCACCTCTTCCCATTGCAAGGTAAATAGATCAAGTTGGCCAAACAAAACCCAAATATCGGAGAAGAAATACGAGGCTATAAGAGATCATGCATAAAAGAGATCAAATAAACTCAAATACTTTCATGGATATAAAAAGATATAACTGATCATAAACTCAAAGTTCATTAGATCCCAACAAACACACTGCAAAAAGAGTTACATCATAAGGATCTCCAAGAGACCATTGTATTGAGAATTCAGCGAGAGAGAGGAAGCCATCTAGCTACTAAGTACGAACCCGAAGGTCTACAAAGAACTACTCACGCATCATCGGATAGGCACCAATGGAGGTGGTGAACCCCATCCGAGATGGTGTCTAGATTGGATCTGGTGGTTCTGGACTCTGCGGCGGCCGGATCAATATTTCGTTGACTCCCCTAGGGTTTTGGGAATATTGGGGTATTTATAGAGCAAAGAGGCGGTCCGGGGGACACCCGAGGTGGGCATAACCCAGCAGGGCATGCCTGGGCCTCCAGGCGCGCCCTGGTGGGTTGTGCTCCCCTCAGAGCACCCCCCCAGGCGCTGCCTTGGCCCATTAGGTGTCTTCTGGTCCATAAAAAATCTCTGTAAAGTTTCGTGGCATTTGGACTCCGTTTGGTATTGATTTTCTGCGATGTAAAAAACATGCAAAAAATAGCAACTGGCACTTGGCACTATGTCAATCGGTTAGTACCAAAAATGATATAAAATGACTATAAAATGATTATAAAAGATCCAAGAATGATAATATAACAGCATGGAACAATCAAAAAATATAGATACGTTGGAGATGTATCAGCAACCCCAAGCTTAACTCCTACTCGTCCTTGAGTAGGTAAGTGATAAAAACAGAATTTTTGATGTGGAATGCTGCCTAACATGACATATCATATTTATTTTCTTTATAGCATGGACATATGGACTTTTATATTGCTCAAAGCAATAGTCTATTTTTCACATGATAACCTAAATACTCAAGCATATCAACAAGCAACCATGTCTTTCAAAATATCAACGCTAAAATAAGCTATCCCTAGCCCATCATGCTCAATCATTGATCCATTCATGAAACACACTCACATATTAACTACACCCAATACTCAAGTACGATCATATTGCCTCCTAGTTGGTGCTTTTATAAGAGAATATGGAGACTCAAATTCAAAAATAAAAATTGCATAAAGTAAAAGAAAGGCCCTTCGCAGAGGGAAGTAGGGATTTGTAGAGGTACCGGAGCTCAAAGCGAAAAACTTAGAGATAAAAACATTTTGGGAGGTGTATCCATCCCACCAACAAAGACGACTTAGAGTTCCCAACACTTTCCATGCTAGATATATCATACGAGGTTCCCAAACAGAAAATAAAGTTTATTCCTTTTTCAACCATACTTTCACTTTCCATGGCTAGCTGTATCCATGGTTGCCCTCCATACCAACACTTCCCAAGGAATTTATTATTCAACAACATAAAGTAAATTCATTTTTCATTTCGGGACTAGGCATCCATAATACATTTGCCTTACTCTCGTGCAATGACAAGTGAATAAACACTCATCATGGGAATAACACATCTAGCATGGAAAATAATAGCCACCCCTCACCGCTCCGCGAGCGAAACGAACACACAAAATAGAAGTATATTTTGAAAATTAGAGATGGCACATTCAAATTTGCTTAGAAAGGCAAAAGCATACCGCATATAGGTAGATATAGTGGACTCATGTGGCAAAACTGGTTTAAAGGTCTTTGATGCACAAGTAGAGGTCATACTTAGTGCAAAATGAAGGCTAGCAAAAGATTGAGAAGCGACCAACCAAGAAACGAATAATCTCATAAGTGACCATTAAGCATAATTAACACTGAATAATGCACCACAAGTAGGATATAATTTTATTGCATAATTATTGACTTTCGTGCTTGCATAGGGAATCACAAACCTTAACACCAATATTCTTACTAAAGCATAATTACTCATTAACATAACTCACATATCACATCATTATATCTCAAAAATATTACTAAGAGTCAAGTTTATTTTGTCCAATGATCTTCATTGAAGTTTTTATTATATCCTTCTTGGATATCTATCACTTTGGAACTAATTTCCTTATGTTGCTTTTGACAAGCTCAAACAAATATAAGTGAAGATCATGAGCATAATTTTCTTTCTCTCAAATTAATTTAACTGAAGCAAGAGAGAATTTCTTGAAAATTTTACTAAATCTCAAATAAATCTAAGTGAAACAAGATAGCATTTATTCAAAAATACTAAAGCACACCATGCTCAAAAGGATATAAGTGAAGCACTAGAGCAAGTCCATAGCTCATAAAAATTTAAGTGAAGCATCGAGAGCAATTCTAACAAGTCATGACATAATTTTGGCTCTCTCAAATAGGTGTGTCCAGCAAGGAATCAAGACTTAAAACACAAAATAAAACAAGCAAAGACTCATATCATACAAGACTCTCCAAGCAAAACAGATAGTATGTGACGAATAAAAATATGGCTTCGAGTAAAATACCGATGGTTGTTAGAAGAAATAGGGGATGCCACTCGGGGGCATCCCCAAGCTTAGTTGCTTGCTCTCTTTTGGATAATAGCGTGGGATGCCGGGGCATCCCCAAGCTTAGGCTCTTCTTACTCCTTTTTCCTTTCTCCATCGTAAGATAACCCAAAACTTGAAAACTTCAATCACACAAAACTCAACAAAACCTTCGTGAGATCCGTTGTTATAAGAAAATAAATATCTATTATAAGTGATGTATCAAACCAATTCATATTTTGTTATTGCATTGTATCTACTTTATTCCAACTTTTCTATGGCAAAAACTCATCAAAGAAAACCATAGAGCCATCAAAACAAGCATACAACGCAAAGAAAACAGAATCTATCAAAAACTAAACAGTCTATAGTAATCTGGGTGTTTCAAATACTTCTGTAACTCCAAAAACTCTGAAAAACTAGGAAGACCTGAGCAATTTGTATATTGATCTACTGAAAAAGGAATGGTTATTTCATCGCTCTCTGGGTAAAAATGAGAATTTTTTTTGTGAGAGCAAAAGTTTCTGTTTTTTAGCAAGATCAAACAGCTATCACCCAAGAAGATCGTAAAGGCTTTACTTGGCACAAACACTAACTAAAACACAAAACACACAATCATAACAATAGCATAATTTTGCAAACACTCAAGAACAGAAAGCAAAAGGCAAAAATAAATATTATTCATTGGGTTGCCTCCCAACAAGCGCTATAGTTTTACACCCTAAGCTAGGCATAAAGCAAGGATCTAAGTTTTGTCATGTTTGTCCTTTTGAAAGCAAAGGGATAATTTCCTATAAATGGCATTTAATTTTCTATTTTGTGTAAGCACATGGCCATTGATAGTAGAAGAAAGATTAAGCACATTGCGAAAATTCGTATCTAAACTAGCCCTCATCTCTTTAATTGTTTCATTTTGATTAAAGCACATAAGGGTAGTTGATTCAACATTTTCTCCCTTGGGGTGCCCAAATATGGCTTTCATATTTTCATAAGTATCAACGGCATCCCCTTCAAGAAAACCATTTTTCAAATATAGAGTCCAAAACTTGCTTGAAGGTAGAAGGTAGACCAACATATAAACTTTTCAAGTATATCTCTATCTGATATTGGTGCACATAGCTAGCTCGAATTCTCAATAACCTATCCCAAGCATCTTTCAAAGATTCATCAAGCAAATAACGAAAAATTCCAGGATCATCTTCATCAAAATAGTTAGAGTTTTCCTTAGAAAACCCGATAAGTCTTTCCATAGCATCATTATTTATGAGCTTAGAGAGGACACAGGGGTTATCCAAAGCATTGAAACTCGGGAGAAAACCCTTAGCTTATCTACGGTCGTGTAACACCGTCGATGCGACTATATCTCCCACGTGTCGAGGCACGACTTAGAGGCATAATCGCATTGAAGGCATATGTCGCAAGTTAGGTAATCTTCACAACATCCCATGTAATAAAAATAATAAAGGGGAGATAACATAGTTGGCTTACACTCGCCACGTCAATCAAGGTACATAAATAACATTACATCATCCAAACACTCATGGCCCGACTACGGCGCCAAAATAAAAGATAACCCAACATGCGACACGGTCCCAATCACCCCCAACTGGGCACCACTACTGATCATCAGGAAAAGAGACATAGTATCATTGAGAGTCCTCGTCGAACTCCCACTTGAGCTCGAGCGCGTCACCTGGAGCGGAATCATCAGGCCCTGCATCTGGTGTAATAGTAATCTGTGAGCCACAGGGACTCAGCAATCTCGCACCCTCGCGATCAAAACTATTTAAGCTTATAGGTAAGGCAAGGTAAAAATATATGTGGAGCTGCAGCAAGCGACTAGCAAATATGGTGGCTATCCTGTTCGCAAAAGAGAGCGAGAAGAGGAGGCAAAGTGCGAGCGAGAAACTAGAGAACAACCTGCGCAAACATTACTCCAACACCATGTCCACTTCCCGGACTCCGCCGAGAAGAGGCCATCACGGTAACACACACTGTTGATTCATTTCAATTGAGTTAAGGTTCAAGTTATCTACAACCGGACATTAACAAATTCTCATCTGCCCATAACCGCGGGCACGGCTTTCGAAAGTTCAAATCTCTGCAGGGGAGTCCCAACTTAGCCCATGACAAGCTCTCACGGTTAACGAAGGAATAGACCTCCTCCTGAGACGTTCCGATCAGGCTCGGTACCTCGGTTCTTCAAGACACTTCGACAGGTTAAAACTAAACCAGCAACACCACCCGAATGTGCCGACAAATCCCGATAGGAGCTGCACATATCTCTTTCTCAGGGCACAATCGGATAAGCAATCCGTACAACTAAAACCAGCCCTCAAGTTTCCCCGAGGTGGCGCTGCAAGGGGCTCTAGGTTGCACCAACACTCAGAGGAGCACTGGCCCGGGGGGGGTTTAAAATAAGATGACCCTCGGGCTCCGGAAACCCAAGGGAAAAAGAGGCTAGGTGGAAAATGGTAAAACCAAGGTTGGGCATTGCTGGAAAAGCTTTAATCAAGGCGATCTATCAAGGGGTTCCCATTATAACCCAACCGCGTAAGGAACGCAAAAATCCGGGAACATAACACCGATATGACGGAAACTAGGGCGGCAAGAGTGGAACAAAACACTAGGCGAGAGGCTGAGCCTTCTACCCTTTACCAAGTATATAGATGCATTAAGATAACATAGCAATATAATGATATCCCAACAAGTAAATAAAAGTTCCAACAAGGAACGGCCTCCAATCTTCACCTGCAACTAGCAACGCTATAAGAGGGGCTGAGCAAAGCGGTAACATAGCCAATCAATGGTTTGCTAGGACATGGTGGGTTATAGGTTTGACATGGCAATTTGGGAGGCTTGAAAGCAAATGGTAGGCATTGTAGCATTGGCATATCAAAAGAGCGAGCATTCTAGCATAGCGAAGATAGTAGTGATTTCGAGGGTATGATCATCTTGCCTGCAAAGTTGTCAGAGTTGACTGGATCCTCGAAAGCAAACTCAACGGGCTCCTCGTAAGCGAACTCGTCTCCCGGCTCTACCCAAACAAGACAAACAAGCAACAAGTACACAATCAACCACGTGCAAGGATCAAACAATATGATGCAAGGATGGTATGCTATGCGGGATGCAATGCGGGATGCATATGCAAGAAGTGACAAGGAATGCATGACCCTGTCCTCAACTTGGAAATCCAAGTGTGCCACTGGAAAGATGAGATGAAATCGCTTCAAAACAATATAAAGAACGTCGGAATCGGAGTTACGGTTTGGAAATGGCAAGCAATTCAAATATGACACCAGTCTGCGATTTACAGCAAGTAGCCATCTAAATGCAATGAGATGAACATGATACAGCACCCAAACATGGCAACAAAATACATGGAAGGGATGCATTCAAGATGCTTAACAAAAGTCTAGCACTGAGCTACGGCCAATTCATCCATTAACAGGTTCAAACAAGCATGGCAAAAATGCATATGGCAAACAGATTTCAGACTTAGTGAAATTAACACTTGTCTGGAATTTCAGATCAGGTAGCACTCTTCGGAGCAACAAAACTACATGCTACAGGACCTGAACATGGCAAAGTAAAGCATGGCATGGAGCTACTCAAAGAGCTTAACAAAAGTCCCTTAGTGACCTTGAGCCAAAAGGGATCAGAAAATACAATGGCAAGCATGTGAACATGGCAAAAACATAATCAGATCTCAGACTTAGTGAAAACTGGCACATGCTGAAACATATCTCAAGTAGGCATGTTTACGAGCTCGATGCACTCACTACGGTGCGAGTCATGATAATATAAGCATACACCCATCAATAATACACAAAATGCAAGCTAGACATGGCAATAACAATAGCATAGCATGCACGGATCAACTACAACATCATCGGCAAAATCGCTAACAACTAGACAATCTGCGCAGATTCACGAAGTAGCAAAAGTAGAGCTCGATTGACTCAAGCTAGGGTGCTCCATAATTGCAAACAAAGCCATGGATGGATAGAGCACCACAAGATTAACAAAACATCCTTACTGATCATCCTCAAAAGAGGCACGGATCACTAGGAAACAACATGAACATATGGCAACATGAGATAAACAGATCAAGGACTTAGTGGAAATGCTAAGTCCCTGAAATCAGCACTAACAAGTGCACCACTTTGCAAGCTTGTACTAGCCACCACACACATCACAAAAATACATGGGTTGCACCTCTGGAAAGATGGCAAAACCCTTAACAAAACATATGTAGATCTCATGGGCATAACATGCACACAATAAACATGGCAAAAATGACAAATATCTAAATGGAGCAGCAGATCTGACAATTATCTCAAGTAGCCCTCTTCTAAAAGCATTTTGGGCATCAAGATGAACTCAAATGAAAATGATGCAATGTAATGAAATGATGTACTCTCTGAGATGAACATTTTGATATGCTATATGCCAAAAACGGAGTTAGGGATGCAAAGTTATAACATGATGAAGATGGGCACATGAACTAGGGTTTCGGGCAAAAAGTCAACCGAGATATTTTCAGATCTGAGATCTGCGCGGATTACGAGGTCCACCGGAATCACTGTAGCTCACCACAGATGTCGACGGGGATCGCCAGAGAGGGCCTTGAGAGGAGGAGGCGCCGGCGACGAGGTCGGCGGGGTCGGCGGCGGCCGGGCGCGCGGTGGCCGGCGAGGCGGCCGACG